>NW_024082210.1:20711-155534 GCF_003009895.1 Hyaena hyaena | reverse complement strand
AAAAAAAAAAAAAAAATTCCCATTTCCCACTTCCTATATCCAGGCTGACCGCACTCCTGGGCCAGCCACACAAACTTGCCACCATTACCATTTCATAAGCTCTGGCTTCCAGGCCCTTTGATTAGCCCGTCTATTCAACTCCAGCTCGAGAGGGATCCTCTTCTTTTCATTATTGTGTTCATTACCTACCTCACTAGAAGCAGAGATGGCCACAACAACGTACATACCCCGATTCAGGAAAGTTTATTTGCAGGCAGGTGTCCTAGGCCAATAACAGTATGGCATTGTCATACTGCTCCAAACATAATATATTTAGTTAATGTTCTATGAAGACGAATTTCCTAACAAAAAGAGACAACCTGGATATCGCCATAGAAGCAAAAACAGATTATGGAGCTTCTAGAGATTAGAACTGGGTACCGCCAGTCTTACTTCATTATCCAGTTTGCTTCTCTCCTCATTACAGAAGAAAAATAGCAGTGCTGATATTTATAAGGAATCTTCAGCTGAAAACCACCATTACTCTTCCTTTGGGAGACAAAGTGCATTTAATATATGAAAAAAAAGCAGTTTATGATATTGCTTCCCAAAAGTAAACTTAGAAAACTTTGACTAGACCTATTCAATCTCAATTCCACTTGTCCCCAAATCCCTTTCCAAGCAATTTAACAAAACACTGGAGGCATGTGTAGTGAAAGCTGAGCTAATTAAGGGCAAAAACTTAAAGGGAGCCCCCAAATGTTCAGCAAATAGCTCCTACCCTGAAGTAAACAATTATATGGAAAGCCAGTCAGTAGTCAAATGTCTCACTATCTGGTTGGGTAAAATGTGACCGAAAGATCATGCGCTGAGATCCCTGTAGCAGAGAATTCCCTTGATATAACCACTGCCCTACATCAGAGGATGTGGAGTGCTTCTAGAAAAACTAGATAGGGCAAAAGACTAGAGGGAAGGCAGGTACTTGATAGCCCAGGCTGCATCTCTAGGAAGTGGGTCTGGGTCGTGGGCTTTGGGGACAAGAATGCCAAGGGTCACAGGAGGAGTCTCAGAATGCCCGTGTCCTCTGGATGAGAACCAAACCACATTGGAGAAATGCCAACTTAAGAGGAAGAAGGGGCAGGGGAGGCTTCTTACCTCTGCTGTGTAGTTTATTGCTGCATCCTTTAGAAACTGTGTGGGTCAAAGGTATTTCACAAGCGATGTGTTTTGGTTTCATGAAAAAATTGAGTTAAAGCATCAGTTTATCCTGGCATTTGGGCATTCATTCAACATTCAGCTAAACAACAACTGCACACCCACTGGAGCTACGTACAGGAATAACAGAAAGAGATTAGGCTCCAGGCCTCAGAGAA
Organism: Hyaena hyaena; assembly: GCF_003009895.1. NCBI lineage: Eukaryota > Metazoa > Chordata > Mammalia > Carnivora > Hyaenidae > Hyaena > Hyaena hyaena. The sequence goes on along the minus strand of NW_024082210.1, from coordinate 154,182 downwards.
CATACATTTTAAGGAGGGAGACATAATAGAGAAATTAACAATAAACAATATAATTACATATTATAGCAAATGGCATTGTGGCAGATTGTACTTTCTTTCCAAGGTTGCATGCAACAAGATCTCCCATCCCTCATGCTTTCCTAGAGCCATCCCCCAACAGGTTTATTTCTCCATACTTGAATCTGAGCCAATAAAACATACAAATGAGACTGCAAGACTTTTAATGTCACTATGTCATAAAAGGTTATGCAACTTCCACTTTGCTCACAGGAACACTTGCCTTTTGAAGTCTCAGCCACCATGTAAGCAGCTGGATTATCCTGGGGCCACTATGCTGTGAATAAGCTAAAACTAGCCTGCCTAGAGAGACCAAGAGACTACACTAAGGAGAGTGAAATCCATCCAGACCCCTGGCTCCAGCCACATGCTGCTCCAGCTCCGGTCACTTCCTAACTGCAGTTGCATGAAAGATTCTGAGCAGAAGCCACGCAGCCCAGCTTTCCTCAGTTCTTGTCCCAAAGAAACTTAGAGATATAATCCTAGAATGATTGCTTTTGCTTTAAGCCACTAAGTTTTGGGGTGATTTGTTGCATAGCAATTGATAAATAGAAGAGTTAAAAAGGAAATGAAGAGGGTGACGGCGCAGAGTCACCTGAGGAAAGCTGGGCTGGGAATGAGGGCTACAGTAAATAGGGAGGCCACAGAATTCCATTCTCAAGAGAAGGCTGTAAAGAGGTGTGGAAAAGGGCATCCCAGCCAGAAACAAAACCCAAGACCTGTAGGGAGGAAAGGACTAGTCATGGTCACGGAGGCCAGCCTGGCTGAGGTGTTGTAAGCAGAGGGAGGAATGAGGTCGGGTGTAGATAAGAGACAGTTATGCAAGGTCTTGTAGATCCTGAGAAGGAGTGGGGGTTTTAAGTGCATTGCAAAGCCTCTGGGTGATTTAAAGCCACTAACTAACACCAGTCCAAACTGTTACTCCAAATGCCTTAGTTCCAAGGCCCAGCCCTCCAAGCCACAACTCTCGCTATATGATCATTAATCCAAAGACTGGGCCTCAGTATCCTTTGGAAACTTAAGTTGAGTGACATCAAAAGACAGTACACCCACAATCTCAACCACCAGTGCCTGCTATTTGCTGTGGCACGTGTCTCTTTTATCTCAGAGACTGGCACTCTATCCTCTATAGGGTTTCCAGGTGACCAAGATGTCTGGTCTAGAACTCTCTCAACCCTGCACTCTAGTTTTTAACTTTCGTACTTATTTCCCCTACAAGGGGCATCATTTTGTTATTTCCCCACAGACCCTACTACCGAGTATAGACTTGTTGAATGAATGACTTGCGAAAACAATGCAAAAACCACGAAAGACACACCAAATGTTTGATTTTGTAGCCAAACTTGCACATCTAATACGCTGCAGTCTGCAAACCCCGTTCCTAACCCTGCAAACCCTGTCCTTAGCTAATCTCGATGGGTTCTTCTGGGTGATGTCCTTTGTGCTAAGTGTCTTCACTAAAGCTGCCTTGATTCCTGAGGTTTGTGGAGTCTTTTTAAAGCAGCATTTGGAATCTACAGACATTCCCAGACATTTGAGTTCTGTGAGCAAAGAAGGGAGGTGGAGGGGAGTGGGATGAGCTGGGCAGGGTGGACCGGGTGGTCGACTGGTTCTTATCATAACTGTTTAGTTTCATTTACATTTTTTCTCTGGGCTGCTCAGGTCCAGGGCAGTGTTATTTGATGCTGAACACCTGTCTTCACACAGGGAGTGTTGCAGCAAGGCCTGCCAAGAGCACCACTGACATTTCTGCTCTATGGAATTGTACGATGGGGCTAAAAGGTGGACACCCAGGAGCGCCCATCTGCTTCAGGGGATTGTGGCTCCAAAGGAGTCACCTCATTCGTGATTATAGAAAGACTAGAGTCTTCACTTGTACTTTTAGTGGCTGCGGTAAAAGCAAGCTTGTCAGGGCACTTAAGCTATTTGATTTTGTTCATTGGCCATTTTTATAGGTCTCAAGTCACTCTTTGATGAGATGTGAGCGAGAGATGAGAAAGACCCAGACCATCTTGCGCAAGCTGATTCTCAGGGAGTCCTTGGCCATAGGCAGTCAGAGCTGCATTCAAATTGAAAGTTATGTGGCTCAGAGAGCTTTCCATTCTGAGAATACAGAACAACTCACAGTATACTGGATGATAACAAAGGTACAGGGGCCTTGGGCATGCTGCTTCTCACATCTTCATGTCTGTCCTAATTACTGGGCATCTTATAAAATGCAGATTCAGATACACTAGGTCTGGAGTGCGATCTGAAACTTTGTGTTTCTGTGTGATGTCAATGCTCTTGTTCCTTCTTGGGGTAGGAAGAGTTTAGACTCCAGATTCTACAGCCCATACCCCTACGATAGTGGTTCCCAAAGCATAGTCCCCAGACTAGCAGCATCAGCATCATGTGGGAACTTGTTAAGAATGGAAATTCTCAGGCCTCACCTCAGACCTACTGGATCAGAAAATTTCAGCAGTGAGGCTCAGCACTCAGTGTTCTAAATGTTTTTTTATATTTTTATTTATTATTGAGAGCATGAGAGGGGGAGGGTCAGAGAGAGAGGGGGATACAGAATCTGAAACAGGCTCCAGGCTCTGAGCTATCAGCACAGAGCCCAATGCGACGCTTGAACCCATGAACCACGAGATCATGACCTGAGTCGAAGTTAGACGCCTAACCGACTGAGCCACCCAGCTGCCCCAGCACTCAGTGTTCTAATGGACACTTCTAGGGATTCTGATGTACTGTAAGAGTGAGAACTGAGGCACTTCAAGATTCTCTCACTTGGATGGACCGAAGAACTTTAGTCCCTGTTGCCAAACTTTGATCTAATAATCCACAGCTCTAAAATCAACAAGTTTGAAGTACAAACACAAATCTAGAGTTTAGAATTTAAATTAATTTCAAAATGTTTCATCTTCATCAGGATGCAGCTTCCATATAAAATTCCTCAGTGTTTTTCACATTTAAACAGTTAATCATTTGGGAGCATCTGGGTGGCCCAGTCAGCTAAGCATCTGACTCCTGGTTTAGGCTCAAGTCATGATCTCACGAGTTTGTGGGTCTGAGCCCTATGTCAGGCTCTGTGCTGGCAGTGTGGCAGCCTGCTTGGGATTCAATCTCTCTCTCTCTCTTTCTGCTCTCTGTCCCTCTCCCACTCACGCTATCTCTGTCTCAAAATAAATAAATTAGCTTTTAAAAAAAGATTAATCATTTAAAGATCTTCAGGCTCAATAATATGATCTTGGGACAAGTCCAGAATCCTGAAAGCCAGGCTCTTGATCTCCAGGTACGTACACCAAGCCAAGGGGCATTGGAGTTCATGAAGTCTAGGTACGTCTTTGAACATTGCCAGGGGCCTTATGTTTATTCTGAACGGAGGTGAATAGACAGCTCAGTGATATTTCAGACTGAAAAATTGTGGACTTCAGTCATTTCTTCTACTCAAATGGAGAAAGCCAAATGGAGGTCCTCCTAACATGATTGGCAGGATCAGTTAGGCCGGCAAGAATTCGACTGGCCTCCTTGCGTAGGCTGGAAAAACATCTCTGACCTCAGACCTCGAGGCAAAATTTCCTGGGCTGCCAAGACCCTGTTAACTGTCTATCACCTCTGAAAGTGTGAAAGGCCAGGTTACCTCTCAGGTCACCAGAGAAGGTGAAACCTGGCACCTGTCCAGGCCACACAGCACCACCCGGGATGCCCGTGAATCAGGCCTAGAGCCCTTATACCTGCTCTGGTTTCAACTTTCACAACTGGGACCACTTTGCAATTTCAGTTTTAAGAGTAATCTTGGGGAGAAATGCATAAACCCCTGACTAATGCCTTCTCCACTGTAACTGAGGTAGTACAAGACTGTGCAGCAACTGAATAACGCTGACTAATAACATGTTAGGCTCCTATAGCCCTTTTCATCTGAAGACCTCAAAGCACCCTGCCTGAATGACCTCACTAATCCTTGAAACAACTTCTGTGAAATATATGGGAAATATCATTATCTCCATTTCTCAGATGAAAAAGAAAAGAGCGTCTGTGAATTGCCCAGGACTCACTCTGAGCTCATCACTAGGCTCAAGGCTAAAAGCAGGTAGAGAGATGTGGGTCATTGAAGGGGCTCAGGAAGAAGGGGATAAAAAAACATAAAAAAGGTAATCCAGAGAGGAAACAACTTTAGTTGTAATGTAAGCAACATTAATCACAAAACCAACAGAATTACTAAGAAACAGAAAGGGGTGGCTTTGGGAATTTTTGTTGTTATTGTTTCACAATTCATATTTTTATATCTTCACGCTTTGCTTTAGCCTTTACACGGGTCATTATAGGTTTGGGGGAACAGGGTTGATGGGAGGTTATTGCTTTATCTCTCCACATGGTTCAGATTCATCTTTTGAAGTACTGCCCAAAGGTCAGTGGTTAAGCTTACACTTAAGATTCTGATCCTTAGTTTCCTGATTGTTCCCTTGACTCTAACTTCTTTTTCCCAATATCGCTTTTGTAATCCACATTTTACTTATGCAACAATTGCAAAAATTTCCCCAAGGGGTCATTGAGGATATTATCAAAAGTGCCTCAGATTTCCTGAACTGATAAGTTAATATTTAAAACTTTTTAGAATTGGTGCGATTGCCTTTCTTTCTTCTTTCTTTCTTTCTTTCTTTCTTTCTTTCTTTCTTTCTTTCTTTCTTTCTTTCCTTCCTTCCTTCCTTCCTTCCTTCCTTCCTTCCTTCTTTCCTTCCTTCTTTCCTTCCTTCTTTCCTTCCTTCTTTCCTTCCTTTCTTTCTCTCTCTCTCTTTCTCTCCTTCCCTCTGTCTCCCTCTCTCTGTGTCTCTGTCTCTGTCTTTCTTTCCTATTTTAAAATGTCAAAGACTTCCTGACATGCTTTGGCCATGGAAATGGAACATATTTTCTCATTAGGTTAATTAATGGCTCTGCTTGGGTGGCATAATTTGGTGTAAGTTTCCTTTTAGAATTCTGTCATAACTAAAAAGGATCTTATTTTTGTTATGTTTTGTGGTGTCTTTAAATTTTTATGACTTCTACTTTGTTTAGTCTGTGTGTAATCCTTCTTTTGAAACCTAATGTCCTAGAAAATTTACAGTTTTCTCTCAAAACTGGCACTTTTTACATTTTACGGAGATTCCTGTTTCTTCGGTTCTCACTAGGACTTCATTTAAGTCCTTACGGTATAATTCGCAGCTCAGGGAATTTATGATTACATCGTCAAAGTAAACTCTCCAAGTGCAATATATTAAATCTGACAAGATGCTGTTCATTAATCTTTGAAATATAGCCAGGTGTGATGTAGTGAAGTGAGCCTTCCAACTAAGAACAGCTGAAGAACTCCAAACTGCCCCCCACTGGGGAGGATTCCTTCCTCCTCACTGCCAAGGCTGCCTGGGTGGGGAGGGAGAGGGCCAAATGCCCTTCCTTTGCCAACCATGGTGTTCCCTGTCTCTGCTGGTGTTCCTATAGCCCTGCAGCTTCTCACCTTTTTTGCATTCACTCATTCATCCAACAAATACTTATGAAGAGCCTATTTTGGGTCAGGCACCAGGTAGACCTGGAAAGACACTAGTGGCCGAAATGGAAACAATCGCTTGCTTCATGGGACTTACACTTAGGGTCTAGGTACCATCTGTAAACAAAGGACTCATGACTCCTTTACTGGATACCACTGAGTCCACGTGGAATGACCTATACTGCCTGAATGAGCAGCGGTTCTTCTCTGCTGAAATGTAGCTTCGATGGGTAATGACTCTCATTACCTGTGAGTGAGACTACAGCCCAACTTGATGAGTGCCCCAATAGAGGTTTGCAAATAGCACCGTTAAGGAGGACCAACCAAAGCCATCATGGGGTTTCTGTGCCCAGTCAGAAAAACAGAGGCTAGCTAACCACTGTGAAACACTACCTCTAGAATAGTGTGGAAGGAAAAACTAGGAAAAAGGCAATGCCTCTTAAAGGTATCGGGGGGAGCAATCTCTCCCCAGACCCTTCTGCTTGCCCATATAAAACATAGCAGGCTAAATGCAATGTGGTATTCTGGATTGGATTCTGAAACAGAAAAAGGACATGAGTGGAAAAACAGGTAAATTCTGTATCAAGTCGGAGGTTTCATTGGTAGCATCACACCAATATCAATTTCTTAGGTTTGTCTCATGTGTCATCGCAATGTAGATATTAACACTGGGGAAAGAGCGTGACAAATATTTAGAAACTCTTCATACTGTCTTGGCAGCTTTTCCACAATTCTAAAACTACTCCAAAATAATAAGTTTATTTTTAAGTGTTTATGGCATAGAATACTTAAAATGAATAATAAAAAGCTACTAAAAAGAAAATCATATCATTGGCATTGGGAAAGAATATAGCTCCCAATAATAAAACGCGGAGGTTTTCTTGAAATTAAGGAGAAATATAATTAAAAACCCCAAATCCAGAAACTGATATTCTACGAAAGGCAATATTCTCACTGGCTTTTTTTTTTTTTTTCCCTTTCTCCCTTGCTACTTTAAGTTTGGTTACATAGGTTTTTATTTATTTTTTTAACTTTAAATTTATTTATTTATTCATTTAATAGAATTTATTGTCAAATTGGCTTCCATATAACACCCAGTGCTCATCCCAACAAGTGCCCTCCTCCATGCCCATCACCCCCCTTCCCCTTGCCCCTTCTCCCATCAGCCCTCAGTTTGTTCTCTGAATTTAAGAGTCTCTTATGGTTTGCCTCCCCATCTCCCTGTTTGTAACTTTTTTCCTCTTTCCCCTCCCCCACGGTCTTCTGTTAAGTTTCTCAAGACCCACATATGAGTGAAAATGTTGCTCCCATTGGTTTTAAGATCACCTTTTAAGGCGTGTGTAAAAAGAACAAGTATGTAGTAGAATCATAAGTCCCAAGTTAAAGAAGCAAGATTTCTATGATTTTATTTTTTAACTCTGAATTTACAACACTTGTTCTTTCAATCATTGCCACCTTCCCTAATTCTCCTTCTCGCACACGTACACATACGTGCACATGTGTGCACCCGCACGTGCATGTACACACACACACACACAGATCATTGTTGAAACACAGCTAGCTTCTCCTTTCCTGTATGCACATATGCTCTTCATTTTCCTATATTTGCCTGGCCATGTAGAAATTTCTTTTTAAGAAACATAAGTATTTATGTGCGCAGATATGTGCGCAGATTGAAGATATTCCTGGCTTAGAATTACATTCAAAAAGCCTTGGCTTATGGCATCCAATAAGTGATCCGTGTTTTTGTTAGACTTGTTACACCGGGGGGTAGTTACACAATATGTGCAATACACACTCCCATTTAAATCTTTTCAAAGAGAATTTTCTGTTTCAAAATAGAAATGGTGGTGATGAAAGCCATCTTTTTTTTTTTTTTTTTTTAAGCTCACTGCCTGCCTGAAAACATAATGGTTTTGTAAACCAAGTGTAAACCCCTGAACAAACTGCTGGCTGCAGCACGGAGCTTCCTCCGACAGCAGAGGCAACCTTTCAACATTCAAACGATGCCTTCTTTAAGATGAAAGTTTCTCCCCATTGAGGGAAATGGATCATAGAATTCGAATGTTAGTGCCAGGAGGATTCTTAGAGATCATCTCATGTAATTTTATCGCATTAAAGCTGAGAAAACAGGCCAAGGGGTTTGTCCTGTCTTCAAAGCTTTGATGGCCGAGCAGAACCCAAACCAGATACCTACATGCCAGGCACAGTGCCTCCTCCTCTATGCTGCCCTGGCACCGACATCCTGGGGCCCAAGCCCTGGAGCGAGGGGGGGGATGTTAATATGAATGCTCAAAAAGTTTGCTGTGTGTTCCATACCTTCATTCTTTAAATGAAATGTGTGCAAATGAGTCATTTATAAACTGGGATGTGCCACACACATGTCATGTCTGATGTTGTTATCATCATTATAACCTCCAGTGGGCTATCAGAGAGACACAATGCATGCAAATTCCACCAATTCTATACTGGGAAGATGGACACGTATTCCATGCTGATAATCATCTCTGAACTATCTCTTCTGATTCACTGCTTTCCCTAGGAGTTCCCTGTTCTCTTTGAGAAACTGCTTCTTAAAATTCTTTTCCTTCATTTAGACCTCCCTTTTAAAATATATGTAAGGCGACAAGGAAGACTCACTGAAGAACAGAGCCCAGGTTTCTAGAAAGGCTCTACAAATAGGAAGTAAAACCACATCACACCATTATCCGGCCAAAAGTAATAAATCTAGCCAGCCTCAGCGCCCTCTTGACTTCGTCAGCAACGAACACTCCTCATTTCTCCCTTTCCTTGCAAAGGAAAAGGAAAAAATGCCAGGCAAAGAATGCCAGGCAAATCAAACGATGGGAAAAATAACACCTTCAAACTCAGGGCAAAATTCTCCTTTCCAATCCTTGTCGCAGATGCCCCATCCGGTATGCTTGGCCGACTACACTGCTCTTGGAACAAGATACGGAACACAGGTTAGAGAGAAGATTTTGGCCAGAGACTGGTTGTTAATTTTGAATGCATAGTTGTAAAGCCTGAGAAATTTCGCTATGATTTAGTTTCATATGACAGTCAAAACAAACACAAGTGAGATACTTCCTTATACATCTTTAATAAATATGCCCTCTGATTTCCCACAAGTTATAGTAATTAAATGCTCCTCAAATCAGTGAATCTGTGCTTATCATTGATTAATAGGATCAATGATAAACTCAAGATTCAATATTCCAATATTTGCCCAAATAGAAAATTCTGTGTCAATTGCAACCTGGAAAAATCATTCTGGATTATTCCTTTTTTTCCACTTTGAATTCATCTGCCTCCTCTCTTTCAAGTCAATAAAGGATTGTTTGAAGACAAGCAAAAAAGTCCACCTTTTAATGTTGACTTTCATCTTTCCAGTCAACCAAGAATAGCAGCTGATGAGAAGAAACAAACAGCCACTTATGATGAAACGCCCTTTCTGAAAATAGGGTTTTGGATTAAAAATAAAATAATCTGGACTCTAATCCTTGCTCTGCTGTGAATTTACTATATGGCATCTCTGGTTCTCAAACTCCTCCTGGGTCCTCTGGCTTTCTGTTTTAATAATAAGGGTAGTTTCTTCCAGTTCTAATATTCTTATTTTATTATTCTTGGAGTTAGATTTCTATGAAACAGGTAAGAGTACATCAATCTCTTCAAAAATGGTGTCACATGGGTGGAGAAAGGGACACACATGTTTTATCTCTTGAGATGGGTATTAATGGGGGCAAGCAAAAGTTCTATGACCAGGAAAAAAAATCTTCCTGATTAGGACACCATCCATGTTCTATCCTTTCCCATTCATCAAACATTGTCTCTAACTGAGCTTCTTGTACCTAGTGTTTCTTCTAGGAGAGTGTGAAAACAGCAAAAAACTCAAACGCATCTATGGAAACTTTTTCTCCTGTGATTAAAAATCAACCCAGAAGGTAACGTCTTAAAGGCACTGCTTCATCATTAATCCTTGTTTTAAAACAGGTTCTGCCACAAATTGTTGAAGGAAGGAGTTAGCACGCACTCAGCCAGCACTCCACATCAGAATGAATACTCCTCATTTATTATCACACCATCTCACCCAATTACAGCACTGAAAGAGAGATATTCTCCCTGTACCTTACAGAGAAAGAAAACTAAGGCAAAAGGAAGCATAATAACTTGTCTGAAGTCATTTATATGTAATAAATGCTGAGAAAGAAATTTATACCCAATGTGCCTAATTCCGAAGCCTTTCCTCTTCAACAAAGGAGCTTGTCTATACAGCGCTTTGCCTCTTAGGAAAAAAAAAAAAAAAAAAAAGCTTATTAATGGTATCTAAATTAAGCTTCCTTTCTCAGGACTAACCACATATAGATCATGCTATTATAACACTTTATTTAAACTAATGCACAAACTATTGGATTTGATGGGTGTTACCACAAATTCAAAATAAAGGAGAAAAGAATATTCTCATTTTACAAGTCTAAAAACCAATACCTGATGCATCACCCTTGTGGAAGACCCAACCGATGTTTCAAAAGTCACTGAAGGGATTGGATTCCACAGCAGACTAAGAAGATTTCACACGGGTCGTTCCTTTCAATTATTTCCCTACCTCACCCTGGCCTCAACTCAGAGAATTTCAAGAGGCAAAAGAAGCAGGAAAAAGGCTGGCTGGCAGGGCAGTGGGCCAAAGGCGTGCCCTTGTAGAGTGTAAGGGCCACCAAAGTGAAAATCAAAGCACCACCCTTGATAGCTTTGTTTTCAGTCATGAGAGGCTTTTCGAAGTTCACTGACTGGGATTAAACACACCAAACATCTCTTCATCCCATCCCCCCTCCACATACACACACTGTTTATTTACTTCTGTCCACCTCCTCATATCAGAAAAACACAGGGGCCATGAGGGGGGAGTGGCATGAGGAGCTTCCAGGTGTCCTGCTCCAAGGGATTAGAAGAGCTCAGGTTTCAACTCATCTCCATCCCACCCATTTATTTCTTCCTACTGCACCCATCACTCACCCTGACAGGCACTACTTATGCCTTTGGTTGTCTTCATGGGAGGTGTTTCTAAATAAGGGCACCTGTCTTTGAAAGCCCTTTGAAAGATATTCACAGGAGCAGTGAAGGAGACAACAGATTACACGTTTGGGGAGTTTCTATGCCTGAACTTTCCCAACAGCTGTATCTTCATTATTCGAGCTTCTTTGAGGCTTTGCATTGCAGCAGAAAGAAAGAAACAAGTTCCTTGTCTTTGTACTGGAAACACATCTGTAAACCTGTCACATTCTACAGCAAGTGAACCAAAGGTAAACATTTAATAGTACTTGGAACTCTACCCCTTCTCTGTTAGGGAAGGTTAAAACATGTTGGTTAAATGGAAAGTTGGGCTGAAACTAGATTCTTCTCCAAACACAAAAGAAGGTTGTAATTTCAAGCATTTTCCTCCTTGGACTTAATCATGAATATTAAGTATTGGTACCCAAGTGCCAGAGTAACAAACTAAAGTAAAGACCACCCATCAACTTAATTCCAAAGGCTTATTTCATGTAACTCAAGCTCCAGTTATCTGAGAGTGAGTGATGCGATTCACAACTGCCCATAACAAAAGCCAAAGGGCTTATAGCAATTTGACCTTTTCAGTTTTCACCAGTTTATTTTCAGAAAGCTGGGAAAATATTTTTCCCTTGTATTTGATGACATGATTTCTAGAGTATCCTGACTAATTTCTCAATTAGCCAGGATCACCCTAAATGCCACTCACCTTGAATCATGGGCCAAAAAGGCCATTATTCAGTACTGAAATTTAAGGAAAACATAATTTGATCCCATTAATCCAGAAGATACTAATTCACAGAAGCAACTGACTTTCTATTATACATTTGTAGTATTTGCCACATCTTAAATATCATACCTTTTATTTCTTTTTACATATTTTCATTCTATTCAGGCCCAAACGTTCCAACCTCCTCCCTTGACATTTTAGATGGAAATGAAAGAGTATATCCTTTGTCATTTCAGATCGGAGTCCACGGTGCACTCCTCTTCCCTCTTGAAAACAAGAAACCACAGATGTTGCAGTCAAGGATCTGTGATTAAAATAATTTCTGCAACTGAGACATCATGCCAAAAGCAAAAACACATTCTTAATGCATTGTTTGTCTGGAAAAATAAACTGCATTACAGGAGGAATGTAAAGGAAGGTAATCATAGAAACCCAGAGGCAGAATCCAGTTAAACTTTTTGACCTGCATCAAACGTTGACAATTCTAACAACTCTGTTCCAAGAGAACTTTCTGGGACATACTTGCAACATTGTTTAAAAGTCCTGCCACCTAGTGGAAGAAGTAAATAAACTAGACCTTAGGTAACCAGCTAGATGGAGAGACCTTGAGAAAAAGAGCTCCTCTATCAACAAGACTTCTCTTGAAAAATTATATCAGGTCGGCTTTAGACCTGATTTTCATAAAGTATGAAGATTCATCGAAATGGGTTGTTTTACTTCTTCCCTGTTCAGTGCATCACATTCAAGATAGGAAAGACTTGATATCAAACCCTCAGAACCATGGGTGGAATCTACAAAGAGCTATGGTAATCCTTCTGTTAATCTGCTTTGGTTGAGTTTTCAAAATGGGTTCCACAGAGTTAAGAAATCAACTAAATCCATTCCAGCTTTCCCTGGTAGAGGGCACTCAACTAGGCACTTAATCCTCCAAAAGCTCAGCAGGAGGACTCTTTATAAAAAGGATATCTTTAGCTGGCTAAGGGAAAATATCCTGCCTGAACAGGAAGGTAGATCATTAGTGGCTGGACCTCACAGATAGCCACTAAGTTTCTGAGAAAACTTCCTGATGAGTCATGCTGGGAAGGAACTCTCCAAAAGGGCTTTGAGCAAAGTACCATTCTTGAGTAAGATCGACAATACATGCTTGGTCCAAATGATATCAACAGTTGTGTTATGACAGCAGTCAGTTCCTCAGTGACTTGAAGGAGGGCACTTGCCTCCCTGCCTACCTGACAAAGGACACAAGAGTCTGTGATGGGCAAGACCAGAAATAGTGGGATTATGGTACATTGCAAATTGACATGTTTCTATGGTGCAAGGCCACTAAATACACTTGCTGTGTGCCAAGGCCTATTTTAGATTCATCTTTGTCCGTGATTAAATACAATTGCTGTCATGCCTATAGATGCCTGCTAGTTCTCTCTGAAAGGCCAGGGTCATTCTGAGAGAAATAACATTTACTTCTGGTAAGAAAATTATAATTCCAGACTCCATTAGTTGTATCTTCACTTCCATCCTCTATCTCTGGGATAAATGATCTACTGGCAAACACTTGTGGATAAATGATCTACCAGTGAACACTTGTGAGGTTTAAATGAATATGTGTAAAACACTTTGGAAAGAGTTATGAAAGACAATCCTACCACTCAATATTTAAGAATTATGTTCTGTGCCTTTATCCAAACTTTCCATTATTTGTTCAGTTTTTTAAACAAACACCATTGTTTACAGACTTAGATTGATTTCACAAAGAATTTATTTCATAATTGAAGACTGAAGGGCTTTTCATAATTTAATTATTAATATTGCTACATTCAGGAAGGGTTTTTCCATCACTCTTACAGAAAAGAAATTTTTTTCAGTTTTAGAAACAAGAGAACCTATAGAACTGGCTCAAAATAAAAGAACTACAATATTCCCAAAGAATGTGAAATATTTTTTGTAACAAGAACTAATTATTGTTTTATCATGTTATGTTTTCTCTAAGGATTTCATAGCCATCCATACGGTTACTTAATCTTCTTTCTGAATTAATTAAACAAGGAACAAATAAATGAACCAGAGACCTGCCCTACAAAAATACTGAAGAGAGCCTTTCTGGATGAAATTAAAGGACATTAGACAGAAACTCAGATCTACATAAAGAAAATTGAAAGTTGGTAAAGGTAAATACATGGGTAAAAATAAAAGAGAGTAAATGAAATTTTGTTTATAACTCATCTTTTTCCGTCCTATCTCATTTAAAAGACAACGGAACTTAACAACATAGCACTAAAATATATGAAGCAACAACTGACAAAATTGAAGGAGAAATTGACAATTGAACAATAATAGTTGGAGACTTCAAATACTCCACTTTTAATAACAGATAGAACAAGAGACTAAAAAATCTACAATTAAATAGAAGACTTGTAAAGCATTCTAAGCTAACTATACCTACTGGAGAGAAGACTCTACTTAAAAATGGGAGAATGCATTTTCTTCTCAAGTGGACATGAGATATTCTTCTGGTTAGATCAAATGCTTTTACTGATACATAAGACAAATATCAATAAATGTAAAAAGACTGAAATCATACCATGGTCATAAGTTCTTTGACCACAATAGAATAAAATTGGAAATCAATAACAGAAGGAAATTTAAACAGGCAGAAAGTTGTGAAAATTAAACAACACCTTCTTAAAAAGCAATTCTTCAAAGAAATACAGGAAAATCAGAAAATGTTTAAAATGAACAAACCTAAAACACAATATACCATAATTTATGAGATGCAGGTATAGCAGTACCTAGAGGGAAGTTTATAGATGTAAAATGCCTTTATTAAGACAGAAGACCTCAAACTAATAACCTATCTTTCCACTTTAGGAGGTTAAAACTAAACCCAAGGAAAGTTTCCTTTTTTGATGAAATTAGCAACCTCATTTTAAAATTCATATGGAAATGCAAGGGACTCATGATAGCCAAAAAATCTTATAGAAGAACAGAATTGGAGAATTCACGCTTCCCAATTCAAATTTACCGTAAAGCTACAGTAGCAAGACTGTGTGGTACTGGCATGAGTATGGACATATAAATCAATGGTATAGAATTGAGGATCCAGAAATAAACCTACATATCTATGGTCAATTTAGACAAGGGCACTAACACCATTTAATGAAGAAAAGAATAGTCGTTTGGACAAATGGTATACAGAAGTCTTAAAGAATTCTTATAACTAAACAATAAAATTAGACAAATAGTTCCATTAAAAATGGACAAAAAAAGGAGCATTTGGCTGGCTCAGTTGGCTAAATATCTGACTTCAGCTCACAGTTCATGAGTTCAAGCCCTACATTGGATTCTCTGCTGACAATGCAGGGGCTGCTTGGGATTTTCTCTCTCTCTCTCTGTGTTTCTCTCTCTCTGATCCTCCCCCACTTTTGCTTTCTCTCTCTCAAAATAAATAAACTTCAATAAAAAGCTGTAAAACACAGCTCAAGCAAAAAATAGACAACAGATTTGAATAGATATCTCACCAAAAAAATATCTAAATGGCCAATAAGCACATAAAAAGATGCTTATCATAATTAGCCATTAGAGAAATGCAATTAAAAACCACAATAAGATACCACTTCACACTAACTCGAATGACCGTGATCAAAGGCTGTTAGTAACAAGTGTTGATGGGGATGTGGAGAATTGTTGGTGGGTGTGTTGTGATGTAGTTTCTGTGAGGAAAAAGACTGGCACTTCCTCAAAAAGTTAACCATAGAGTTTCACTCTTAGATATATACTCAAGAGATCTTAAGTATGTAAACACATAAACATGCACACAAATGTGCACAACATCACTATTAATAATAGCCAAAAAATGGAAATAACCCCAAATGTCCCTGGACTGAGAGAGGATAAATAAAAGGTGGGATATCCATTCAATGGAATATTATTCAGCCATAAAAACAGATGAAGTCTCAGGCTTGCACTGGATGGATGAACGTTGAAAACATTATGTTAAGCTAAAGCAGCCAGACATAAAAGATGACTTATTGTATGAATTCATTTATATAAAATATCCAGAATAGACAACTCCATGGAAACAGAGGATAGTTTAGTGGATACCAGGAGGGGAGGAAAAGAAGATATGGTGAATGACTACTGATAGGGGAATTTTGAGGGGATGATGAAAATGCTCTGAAATTCGATGATGACAGGTTTTCTTAATGTTTATTTATTTATTTTTGAGAGAGAGAGAGAGAGAGAGACAGCATTCATGAGCATGTGGGGGAGGGGCAGAGAGAGAGGGAGAGAGAGAATCCCAAGCAGGCTCCGTGCTGTCAGCACAGAGCCCAACACAGGGCTTGATCTCATGAACATCCATCCTGATCTGGGCTAAAATCAAGGGTTAGACACTTAACCACTTGAGCCAAACAGGGGGCACATTGATGGTGATGATGATTACCCAACCTTATGAATATACTATAAGCCATTGAACTGTACACTATAAATGATGAGTTCTATAGTATGTGAATTGTATCTCAATAAAATAAGTTTTAAATGATATATAACATAAAAAATAAAAAGATGATCATTAGATGATCAAATCATTGCTCACACACACAATTTTCTAAGGACTTGTTCTCACAGTGTTGTGCATAGGTCAGCACCAAAGGCAGCACCTGTGAGTTTATTACCTGCAAAATCTCAGACTTGCCTTGGATCTACTGAATCAGAATATGCATTTTAACATGATTCTCCAGGTGATTCATATGCACATTAAAATTTGAGAAGCACTACTCTAATCCAAGAGTTTTCATTCTCCTATTTTAGGGTGTATGTGAAAAAAAACAAGTGGTAAGTCCAAGAGACACTCTAACTTCCATTGGGGGATTAAATCTCACCCACTGTGTGCCATTTTAGTAATATGGTATATTCAGATGCCCTTAATTAGCCTTCAGAAGTCAAAGGGATCTGAGAACATGCTGATCCCCTCCTACTCCCTGACCACTCCTTTTCCTGTAACACCCAACTTGACTCCAGCCAAGGATGAGTTGGTATAGGATCAGCCTTATCAGACTCCCTCTTCTGAAACTTGGAATACGGAGGGGAATGATTCAGAGAAGAAATAACTGGGGTTCTGTCTTTACAGGAGCACCCTCTAATGGCTTCATGTTCCTTTTTCCAAACTTGTTTCCCCATCAGTTTGGTGAACTCCTGAAAACCTTTCACATAAATGTTTATGTTAGCTTTGTTTTGTTTTGTTTTGTTTTGTTTATGTTAGTCAGAGGTAGATTGTGTTGCTTGCAAAGAATTGTAATTGACACACCACCCTTTAATACTATAACAATTAGTTGGAACACACACATAGTCCTAACGCTTTATTCTCATAGTGTGGATACATAATGATGGCTATCATATTAGTAAGTATTATAATAATTATTAATAAGTATAATTATGATTGTTAAATAGCTAGCCAAAGGTTAAAAGCTAGTAAGCAGCAAATGTCCATCAACTGGTGAATGCATATAAAATGTGGTATGTATGTGTGTGTATATATATATATATATATATATATATATAGACATATATATGGTATGTGTGTATATATATATATAGACATATATATGGTATGTGTGTATATATATATACATATATATATGGTATGTGTGTATATATATATACATATATATATTATGTGTGTATATATATATATACAGTAGAATATGTGGTATGTATATATATATATGGTATGTGTATATATATATACAGTAGAATATGTGGTATGTATATATATATATGGTATGTGTGTGTGTGTGTATATATATATATATACAGTAGAATATGTGGTATGTATATATATATATGGTATGTGTATATATATATACAGTAGAATATGTGGTATGTATATATATATATATGGTATGTGTGTGTGTGTGTGTATATATATATATATATACAGTAGAATATTGCTCTGCCATAAAAAAGAATGAAATCTTGCTATTGGCAATGACATGGATGAAGTGAGAGTATAGTGAGAAGCAAAATAAGTCAGTCAAAAAAAGACAAATACCATATTATTTCACTCATATGTGACACTTAAGAAACAAAACAGTTGAACACAGTGGGATAAAAGAGAGAGAGAGACAAACCAAGAAACAGACTCTTAACTATAGAGAACAAACTGATGGTTACCAGAGGAGAGGTGGGGGGGGCAGAGGCGGGGCCCGGGGTGGGGGGAGAAGATGGGTAAAATAGGTGATGGGGACTAGAGAGGGCACTTGCTGTGATGAGCACCGGATGTTGTATGGAAGTGTTGAATCACTAAATTCTACACCTGAAACTAATATTACATTATATGTTAACTAACCGGAATTTAATAAAAACTTAGAAGAAAATCAGTAAATAAGTAAACAAACAAACAAATAAATAAAAGTAAGTGGCAGAGGTAGGAATCTTACACAGCAATCTGGCTCCAGGATTAATTTCTATAATGCACTTTGAAGGGGATGAGGCAGTGGGGAGGAATAAGACAGGGTGAGAAACTAGGGCCCTTGGCTAATGTGAAAGCTGTGGAAGACCGGACCCATCCACAGAGCCCAGAGCCTTACGCTGCTGAATGACACCTCAGGACTGATCTGAGCTCCTGCTGGCAGAATATGCTCATATGCCAATATCCACAGTGGTATTGTTATTCACAGTAGCCAAAATGTGGAAAGAATCCAACTGTCCAAAGAAAAATACAGATGAAACAATGTATATATGGCATATACATACAATGGAATATTAGCCAGCCTGAAAAAAAGAATGAAATTCTGGCACATGGTACAGCACAGGTGACCCTGGAAAACATTATGCTAAGTGAAATATGGCATATGCAAAACAAAAAATATCATATGATTCCACTTCTATGAGGCATATAGAAGAGGCAAATTCACAGAGCCAGAAAGCAGTACAGCAGTTACCAGGGGCCAAGAAAAGGGACAATGTGAGTTAGTATGTGATAGGCACAGAGTTTCTAGTGGAGGTGATGGAAAAGTTCTGGAAATGAATAGTAGTGATGGCTGAACAGCATGAAGTATCTTAATAACCCTTAAAAATGGATAAAATGGCACTGTGGACTGAATATTTGTGTCCTCCCAAACATTGTATGTTGAAGCCCTATTTGTCAATGTGATAGTATTTAGAGGTGGGACATTTGGGAAGTATTTAAGCCATGAGTGTTGAGCCTTCATGAATGGGGTTAATGGCCTTATAAAAAGATACCTAAGAAAGGTCTTTTGCTCTCTTTTGGCTACGTGAGGATAGTGCAAGAAGGTGGCCACTGGAGAGTAGGAAGAAGACCTTCACCCAAACCTGGCCATGCTGGCACCCTGGTCTCAAACTTCCCAGTTTCCAGAATAGTGGAAATATATTTCTCTGGTTTAAGCCACTCAGTCTAGGGTATTCTATTATAGCAGCCTGAGCTAACCAAGACAAAAAGTATATTTTATGTTAAGTGTATTTTACCACAATTTAAAACAAAAGCATTACTATCCTAAAATGTTAAAATCTGAGAAAGAAAAGTGAAAGTGTATATACTATATACTTTCATATATATATATGATACACAAGTATTTTTATTGGTGAGAAGATGAACCTCTTCCAGTGTGAAGTAACGAAAACCCCAATCAAATAATTTTAGCAAACAAAGGGAACTGATGGACTCATGTAACGATGAAGTCCAAGCTTAAGCCCGGATCCTGGTGCGTACCGTGTGCCCTCTTAATAAACTCTTCTGTATGATTATGTCAACCTCAGACCAGCTCTTCTAACCTGGGGCTAGAGATAGCTAACTAGTAGCTTCCATCTTCATCAGCTTTGTAGCTAGAAATCTTGGTGTAAAGAGGGAGCCTCTTTGTTGACAAAGGTCATGGGGAGTGCTCTGTACTCTGGCTTGGGACTTGTGAGCCAAATACTTAGGCTATGGGGGTAAAATGACTGGATTGGCCAGCTCAGCAGGCTTAAGCCCGGGGCCTACTGCTTGAGCAGTACCACCTGAATCACAGGCTTCCTCCAAAGAGACACATGGAAAAGCATATGTACAGTGTCCCTTCAGTGCCCTGGCCATACTCCCATGGACCTCATTGTTCAAAGGAAGGCTGAATATTCACTATAAGCAGCTAAGACCCTCTGCCTAGGACTCTGGCTGCCTGAGAAGAATAGAGGGGGCTACCAGGGAGGTGCAGCTTTCAAGCAATGACAAATGGATCTGATGGGTAAATACTGCACCTGCCTCATTGTTTTATTTTGTTCTTTTCTCTCACTACCTCTTGGGTTTACCTCTAGGATAGTACATATCATTCTTGCAATTATTACCCTTGCTTGCCTATGTCCCCCATTTACCTTCTACTTCCTTAAAGGTGGGGGACTGGAGTAAGTAAAAATATTAAGAGACTTGTCCAAAGTCACAAGGGTAATAAGAGATGAAGGCGGGATTTGAAGCTGAAGTCAGCTTCAACAACTAGGAGTTTCATGACTGCTACCCCAAATCACCACTGTATCTCCTGGTGGCACTCTGCCACCTCTGGGCCCTCACATCCCTCCCAGAAGTGCTCATGTAGGCTCTTTCACTGGGGGATCCGGGCTCAGCTTCAGTGTTCATTTAGGTGGGCCCATTGGGCCGTTTGTATCTTCAACAAGATGGACTCCCAGCCATGGGCGGGTAACAGCCTGAGGCCCCCTTGCTACTGCAGGGAAGACTGATAACCCTTGGTTCATCCCTAGTGCCTTTAGGTGGGACATGTCACCCATGCTTCCATGAGACACAGAAAACAATAAACACACTCTGGGAAGATGACTCTGATGGGAGTCTTTCATGTGAGTGAGCACCTTTAGAACACTTCCTCCCAGCCAGGAAACACGGGACAGGTGGCCTTGATATTTTGGTTGATGAGACTAATTTTTTTTCCTTTTAAAGATTATGTTGGAGTGAATTGATTTTCTATTCACATAACCTCTGTAAGGGGAGATAAAAACCAAATTGTAATTGAATAAAAATATGATTTTCATGGGCCTGTTCACCCCACAAATGTTGACACTTCCAATGCTGTTATAAATGAAATGAGAAAAGGCTGGTTTGATTATAGTCAGGGAGTGCCATCTACATACACATCCCCTCGAAAGAACCTGTTACCATTGAGCTGTGGAGGGCCAGGCCTTCAGAGCAGCCCAGCCATCCACCAGGGTAATAATAGCCATCTTAACAATGGTAATATTGATGGTAAGCAACCATTGTTTATGCTGTACCGGGCATGTGGCTAAGCACTTGGGTGTCATGACCTATTTTTTTTTCCACCATGAGAAATATATTCTTGAATCCCATCCCCTATTTCGTGCCCACCCCCATCCACCTCCCCTCTGGTAACCATCAGTTTGTTCTCTGTAGTTAAGAGTCAGTTTCTCGGATAAGAGACTCTTAAATACAGAGAGAAAAACAGAGGGTTATTGTAGGGTTTGTGGGAGTGGGGATGGGCTAAATGTGTAAGGGGTATTAAGGAATCTACTCCTGAAATCATTATTGCACTATATACTTACTTGGATGTAAATTTAAAAAATAATAAATGTAAAAAAAAAAGAAGAAGGTTGAGGTGTAAGCCTGAGGCTATCTGAAAACATTTAGGCTGTTTTCAGCACCGAACTTTGGCTAAATCATCTGATGTTAGACATGACTTCTGAGACCAATTACTATAGGGTGATCTTCTGTGTTTTTAGGGTAAACTTGATAATGATTATGTGTCTCGCTCTAAATCACTCTTTAGAGGTATCTAGCATGGTGTCTTTCAGTTGTAGGTGCTCATTAAAGGTTTGTTTGAATGATGTTACTAGAATGAAAGCTCCACAAGAAGCATTGTATCCTTAGCACCTAGTTAGCTTTCTAGTTTATTGAATAAAGAATGGATGGATAATGGTACTAGTAGTGTTGGTATTGATAGACATTTTGGTTAAGATCATTAGTGTCCTTAGCTTGTTTGCCTGTTAAATAATCTTGACTATAAATGTAAGAGTTACCCAGGATTATTTTATTTTCTTCAGAGTGACCACTCTTGGTGTCTAATTTTCAGGGTTTTTTTTTTTTTTTCTTGTGTCTCATTTTGCTTATATTGTAATGATTTACTCAAACTTATTTGTTGATTCTTGCATAAGGCATAACATTTGTTTCATTTTGAAAATGTTGATTGCACCAACAAGCAATAAAAGAACATTTAAAAAAAAAAGTCTGTCTCTTGATTTTTTCTCTCTCTCTCTTATTCCTTTGTTCCTTTTTTTGTTTCTTAAATTCCACAACTGAGTGAAATCATATGGTATTTGTCTTGCTCTGACTGACTTATTTCATTTAGCATAAAGCTCTCTAGCTCCATCCATGTTGCTGCAAATGGCAAGATTTCATTCCCTTTTTTATGGGTGAATAATATTCCATTGTATGTATACACCATCTCTTTATCCATTTGTCTATTGATAGACATTTGGGCTGCTTCCACATTTTGGCTATTGTAAATAATACTGCAATAGACACAGGGGTGCATATATCCCTTTGAATTAATGTTTTTGTATTTTGGGAGTAAATACTCAGTAGTGCAATTACTGGATTGTAAGGTAGTTATTTTTAACTTTTTGAGGAACATCCATACTTTTTTCCACAGTGGCTGCACCAGTTTGCATTCCCACCAACAGTGCAAGAGGGTTCCTTTTTATCCACATCATTGCCATCACTTGTTTCTTGTGTTTTTTATTTTATGTGATTCTGATAGGTGTGAGGTCCTATCCCACTATAGTTTTGATTTGCATTTCCCTGATAATCAATGATGTTGAGCATCTTTTCATGCATCTGTTGGTCATCTGTATGTCTTTAGAGAAATGTCTACTCATCTTCTGCCCATTTTTAAATTAGATTATTTGTTGGCACAAAAACAGACACATAGACCAATGGAATACAATAGAGAACTCAGAATTGGATCCACAAATGTATGGCCAACTAATCTTTGACAAAGTGGGAAAGAGTATCCAATGGAAAAAAGACAGCCTCTTTATCAGATGGTGCTGGGAGAACTGGACAGCAACATGCAGAAGAATGAAACTAGATCATTTTCTCACACCATACACAAAAATAAACTCAAAATGGATAAAGGACCTGAATGTGAGACAGGAAATCATCAAAACCCTAGAGAGGAAAGCAGGAAACACCTCCTTAACGTCAACCGCAGCAACTTCTTACTTGACACATCCCCAAAGGCAAGGGAATCAAGAGCAAAAATGAACTATTGGGTCCTCATCAAGATAAAAATCTTCTGCATGGCAAAGGAGAAAAAATCTTCTGCATGGTAAAAGAAACAATCAATAAAACTTATAAGCAACTGACAGAATGGGAAAAGATAGTTGCAAATGAAATATCAGATAAATGGTTAGTATCCAAAGTCTATAAGGAACTCACCAAACTCCATACCGGAGAAACAATAATCCAGTGAAGAAATGGGCAGAAGACACGAACAGACACTTCTCCAAAGAGGACATCCAGATGGCCAACAGACACATGAAACGATGCTCAGTGTCCTTCATCATCAGGGAAATACAAATCAAAACTACACCCCAATGTTCATAGCAGCACTTTCAACAATAGCCAAAACATGGAAAGAGCCTAAGTGTCCATCACCTGATGAATGGATCAAGAAGATGTGGTTTATCTATACGATGGAATACTACATAGCAATGAAAAAGAATGAAATCTGGCCATGTGTAGCAACAAGAGGGTGTTATGCTGAGCAAAATAAGTCAGGAAGAGAAGGAATGATACCATATGTTTGCACATATAGGTGGATTAGGAGGAACTTAATGGAGGACCACAGGGGAGAAGGGGAAAAATAGTTGGGGAGAGGGAGGGAAGCAAACCATGAGAGACTCTTGAATGCTGAGAACAAACTGAGGGCTATTGGGAGTGGGAGAGAGGGGAAGGGAGGTGATGGGCATGGAGGAGGGCACTTGTTGGGATGAGCAATGGGTGTTATATGGAAACCAGCTTGACAATAAACTATATAAGAAAAAATAAAAAGAAAGAAAGAAAGAAAGAAAGAAAGAAAGAAAGAAAGAAAGAAAGAAAGAAAGAAAGAAAGAAATTAGATTATTTGATTTATGGCTGTTGAATTGTTTAAGTTCTTTATATATTTTGGATACTGACCCTTTGTTGGATATGTCATTTGCAAATATATTCTCCCATTCAGTAGGCCACGTTTTAGTTTTGTTGATTGTTTCCTCATCCATGCAGAAATATTTTATTTTGATGTAGTCCTAATAGTTTATTTTTGCTTTTGTTTCCCTTGCCTCAGAAGACATATCTAGAAAAATGTCACTATACCTGATGTCAGAGAAATTATTGCCTGTGCTCTCTTTAAGGAAATTTATGGTTTCAGGTATCACATTTAGGTCTTTAATCCATTTTGAGTTTATTTTTGTGTATGGTATAAGAAAGTGGTCCAATTTCATTCTTTTGCATGTGGCTGTCCAGTTTTCCCAACACCCTTGGTTGAAAAGACTGTCTTTCCCATTCTATATTCATTCCTCCTTTGTCAAAGATTAATTGACCATATAATTGTGGGTTTACTTCTGTGTTTTCTTTTCTATTCCATTGATCTATGTACCTATTTATGCCAGTACCATACTGTTTTAATTACACTGCTTTGTAATATAACTTGAAAGCTGGAATTGTGATGCCTACAGTTTTCTTTTTCTTTTTCAAGATTGCTTTGGCTCTTCAGGGTCCTTTCTGGCTCCATAAAAATTTCAGGATTGTTTGTTCTAGCTCTGAAAAATGCTATTGGTATTTTGATAGGGAGTACATTAAATGTGTATATTGCTTTGGATAGTATCGACATTTTAACAACAGTTGTTTTTCCAAATCATGAGTATGGAGTGTCTTTCCATTTCTTCACAGCATCTTGCATTTTTTTCATCAGAGTTTTATAGTTTTCAGAATACAAGTCTTTCATCTCTTTGGTTAAGTTTCTTCCTAGATATTTTATTGTTTGCACCTGTCTCACTCTTCAAGAACAACAGTTCTGAGGCCTGTTCTATATTCTCTGCCAGAGCTCTCCAATGGGATTGAGTCCCAGTTACCTACGATGGCAGCCTGCTTTTTAACCCAAATTTTCTATTTTACTTCTCTACTTCTTACGCATGATTTCTTGCTGTCACTTCCAAATAGTAAATATACTCCAATCCCAGTCTTTAGGGCTGATTCTATGAAAACTCAAATTAAGACAACATTTGTATCAAGGAGGATGAATTCACACTGTGCCCATTTTATGTGAGGAAAATCTGTAAAGGCTATTTGGTATTATCTCTTCATTTTGTTTACAACACTCAGTATTCACTCAATACTCCACTTAAACATAAGGAAAGTATTTGTTTATCCAGAAAAATGTATCAAATTCTATGTGGATATATTCATTTGTTAGGGCTGCCATAACAAAGTACCACAAACTGGGTGGCTTAAACAACAGAGATTTATTATCTCACAGTTCTGGAAGCTAGAAGACCAGGATTAAGGTCTCGGCAGGTTTGGTTTCTTCTGAGGTCTCTCTCCTTATGGTAGTAGATGACTGTCTTCTCCCTGTATCTTCATATGGCCTTCCTTCTGTGTGTATCTGCATCCAAATCTTGTCTCCCTATAAGAACACCAGTCATATTAGGGTCTACCTTAATGTCTTAATTTACTTTAATTATTTAATTTTATTTAATTATTTTATTTAATTACTTGATTACTTCTCCAAATACTGTCACATTCTGAGATACTGGGGGTTAAAACCTTAATATATGAAGTTAGGGGGCATTCAACCCATAACAGGAGGTTTTATCTGTGTACTGTGTCATTTTTGTCTTTAGAGGCAAATGGTTTATGGATAGAGGATTTCCTCATCATCCTCCTCTTCATGGATTAGTATATTATGCACTACAAAATAGCATCCTTTCTTTAAACTTTAAGGTTTAGCATTACAGAGTGGACCAAAAGAACTAAAGGGAAAAGATATTGAAAGCAAAGCACCAAAATACTACAGCAGGAAAAAAAAATCTGTGAGCTTCCTGAGTAACATGACTGGGTTCTTGCAATAGTCCCATCACAGTCTCAGCAGTGAAAGAATGGCTTTTACAGGTTTTGAGTCTCCACAAGAATCACTAGCCAGAGGCTCTGGCGATCTTTACCTCATCATCCCTGGAGATTTGATATGAGAGATTTATTTTTTATCTTAAGATTGTAGTACACACTCATTCCTCTGTGACTTAAATGAGGACATTGAGGTCCAGTGGATAATGGTAGGCTCTCTTCATCCTGTAGATGGATAAGGAAAATTATGATTGGCTCTGCATGATTGGATAGTGTGACGATAGCATGATTTATGGCCAGCAATGCCAACATGGCTATTACTCAGTGTTACGTTAATCACACTGAGAAGTACACTTATGCCCCATCACAAGCCAATGCCATCTTGATAATATTGTGACCCAGGACTCAAGAAAGTATTTCATTAAGGAGACAGATGGAATGTGAGGCATAAATGCAGTGACCAAAGAGGCAATGAAATTTGTTTACTGCTGCCTGATACATGACCTATCAGTTACAAAGACCATTTTCACTCAACTCTGCACCTTTTGGTATTTTGCCACAGCAGTACCATCTTTCCTTACCCCTGGAATTCCTGACTCTTCTGGGCTTCCTTTCTGCACATATTTCATAGCTCACAAAATATGCTTAAATATGGATAGGTATCTTTTGGTCAGAAAGTTGACCCAAGTTTGTTTGCTTCCTAATGCTTGTCACCAGGCCACAGGGATTTTTGTTTTGTTTTCTTTTTAATAGAACTTTCTCCAGGCTCCTGATGTTTCCAGATCTGTGGCAATCTGGGTCCTGTTTTCCCTTCCCCAGATGCACTTTCAGTTGCCTTTTTTCAATCAATTTCCAGATGTTGCTTATTCATTTTATTTCCAGCACATTTTATCCTTTCCTGAACTTTTGCATAATTCTCTTCCATGACACCTTCCTGCCCCTCCTCCACGCCATTCAGATGAATTCCAGAAACCTGTTGCAATTACACCAAATTTAGTTGGCTTTTCCATGCCCCAACTGAGTCTGTCCCAGCTTGGAAAGTGAAAGGAATGATTGATCTGCAGGAGGAACCTTTTTGAATGAGCTCCCAGCTGATAGACAAATGCTGCTGAGGTCCAAGGTCTAGGTCGACTATTGTGTAAAAGTCTCTATAGAGAGGAAGAATATACACTGGGGGCCTTGAAGTCCAAATCACAGTTTGTTTTAGAACTTAAAAAATAATAATAATCTGGGGCTCCTGGGTGGCTCAGTTGGTTAAGCGTCTGACTTCGGCTCAGGTCGTGATCTCACGGTTTGTGGGTTCGAGCCCCGCGTCGGGCTCTGTGCTGACTGCCAGCTCAGAGCCTGGAGCCTGTTTCAGATTCTGTGTCTCCCTCTCTCTCTGACCCTCCCCTACTCATGCTGTCTCTCTCTCTCTCAGAAATAAATAAAACCAAAAAAAATAAAAAAAATAAAAAATAATCTCTTTGTACATATATCAATCCAGTAAGCCAGAAATATTTTTTAAATTACCTGAACAATGCAAAAATTGTAAAGAGGTCTTGACTTTTTGTAATACTTCCTGCATTTGGCACTATTTGGAAATAAGCTTTTTCATATAAATTAATTCCTTAGACAGTTAAAACATGTCTTAAAGCCCCAAATTGTTGCAAATATTAACCACTTTTACATAAATCTTTCTAGAATGCATTATATTTTAGTGCATACTGATCATAATCTAATGTTTTCCTAATAATTCAGGGTCAAGGTTATGAATATCAGTAGCCATTCCCTGAGGTTTATGAGATGTTATTCTGCTTCCCTTTACACCAAGATTTCTCAACTTGCAGTTATTTGGGTCTGGATAATCCTTAGATGTGGGAGTATAGCCTGTGCATTTTGGATGTTTAGCAGCATCCCTGGTCTGTACCCACTAGGTAACAGTAGCGCCACCTCCTCAGTGGTGACAGCCAATAATGTCTAAAAGCAATTACGTGCACCATCATCACATATTCTCCACACTGTACAGGAAGCCCTAGTCAATACAATAGAAAAGAAAAAGACAAAGAAATAGAAGGGAAAGTTAAAAATATTGGAAAAGAGAAAAAGTACTATCTTTATTTGCAGAAGACATGTCTATATACATAAAAATTTCAAAATGATCTGCAAACTAAGTGAATTTAGAGTGTCATGAAAAACAAAATCAATATACAAAGTTTAGTTTCTATGACCTGAGGAAAAAACAACTGGAAATTGAAATTTTATTTATTTATTTAATGTTTTTTTTAACTTAAAAAAATTTTTATGTTTATTTATTTTTGAGACACAGAAAGAGAGACAGAGAGAGAGACAGACAGACAGAGCATGAGCAGGGGAGGGGCAGAGGGAGGGAGACACAGAATCTGAAGCATGTTCCAGGCTCTAAGCTGTCAGCACAGAGCCCAATGTGATGCTCAAACTCACAAACCATGAGATCATGACCCGAGCTGAAGTCATATGCTTAACCAACTGAGCAACCCAGGCACCTGTGGAAATTGAAATTTTATTTAGTTAAATAATTTGCTTACTTATTATTTTTTTAATGTTTATTTTGTGAGAGAGAGAGAGAGAGAGATTGCGAATGGGGAAGGGGCAGAGGGAAGAGACAAAATCTGAAGAAGGCTCCAGGCTCCGAGCTATCAGCACAGAGCCCGACATGGGGCTCAAACTCATGAACTGTGAGATCATGACCTGAACCGAAGTCGGACGCTAAACCAACTGACCATTCATGGACCCCTAAATTTTAACAAATACTATATATATAATCTCATAAAAAATAAGATAACTAGAAATGAGCCTAACAAAAGATGTATATGACCACTATACTGAAAACTGCAAAATATTAAAGAGAAAGTGAAGAAGACCTAAATAAATCAAGAAATGGAACATGTTAATGGATCCAAATAATTCAAGGTTAAGATTTAATTAAGATTGAGAATGTAAGATTAAGATTTGATTCTCCTCAAATTTATCTATAGATCCAGTGAAATTGAAAGCTAAATTCCAGGCTAAAAAACAAAAATGAAAATTGACAAATCAGTTTAAAATTTATATGGAAATTTAAAGAACTTAGAAAGACAAATGTTGAAATAGAATAAATTTGGAGAAATAATACCACCAGATGGCAAGACCTATTATAAAGCTACAGTAATTAAGAGAGTGTGATATGGGACCAATGGAATAGAAAAAAGAGTCACATTTAAACCAACACACAACTACAATCAAATGTGTAGAATATGGACTAAATATAAATCCAATACCAAAAATTGCCACTGAAATTCTGTATTGAAAAAATAATAATTTTTAGTAAATGATATTGGAACTATTTGATATCCATATGGGAAAATAAATGAACTTTGATGCCTACTTCATATCCTATAGAACAGCTAATTTGAGTTCATCATAGATATAAATATAAAAAGTAAAAATCATAAAAAATGTTTTTGAAAAGAATATGTCTTCAAGACCTCAGGCAGAAAAAGGCTTCTTAAGCAAGACGCAGAGGCACTAACCATAAAGGAAAATATTGTTAAATTTGATTTAATTAATCCTAAGAATTTATGTTCATCAAGAGACAACAATAAGAAAATGAAAATACAGGTCACAGAGTAGGAAAATATATCTACAACACAGAAATCCAATAAAGGACTCACATACAGAATATATTTTTAAAAATTGAATAAAATAAATGACCAGATATGTTATAAAAGAAGACATACAAATAACCAATCAACATATGGAAAGGGGTCCTAAGTTACTACTCATTGGGTAAAGCCATTTTTAAGCCACAAAGAGATACCATCACATGTCAGCAGAATGAAAAAAGCTGAAAAGTTTGACAATACCAAGGGTTGACAATAATGTCTGGCAACTGGATTGCAGGTAAAAGTGTAAATTGGCAAAACCCCTTTGGAAAACAGGCAGTGTCTCCTAAAGCTAAATATCTACCCACTCCACTGCTCAGTAATTACACTTCTAAGTATACACCCAAAAATTAGCTATGTCTATTTAGGGGTACTTGGGGGTACGGTCGGTTAAGCATCTGACTCTTGATGTCAGCTCAGGTCATGATCTCATGGTATGTGGGATCAAGTCTCATGTTGGGCTCTGCATTGACAGTGCAGAGTCTGTTTGGGATTCTCTCTCTCCCTCTCTCTCTCTCTCTGTCCCTCCCCTACTTGCATTCTCTCTCTCTGTCTCAAAATAAATAAATATTTTAAAAAATAGTTATGCCAAGCTGTAGCCATATCTATTCTATCCAATGTCCTTAATGGAGGATGAGGCATTGACTATCTTTTTTCCCCCAGGTCAAACACAAGCACACACACTTTCTGTGCTTAATATAGTTTCTATATCATAGAGCTTAAAAATATCATAAGGCCTCAATAGGAAAAATCCAACAGACTGCCAAGCAGGAACATGTGCTTTAAAAGCTATACTTCGAGTAATGGCACTAAAATTCCAGGACATCAAAGATAGTTAGAAAATCCTATAAGCTCCCAGAAAAATAGACCATCTAGAACATAAGGAGAATCAAATTTCTATCAGGCATTTCTAAAGCAACATAGGTGACTGTTTTAAAAATGAGCGATATCTTTAAAGATCTAGAGGGATATAACTTTGAACACAAATTCTATATTCAGACAAACTATCATTCAACAGTAAAGTAAAAATAACAACATGATCAGATATGTAAAGATCCTCTTGTATACCAGCTGTAATGTACATGTAAATAATTCCCCCTGAGGTTGCTCACTGCACAACTTGTGAAGTATGTCTGGAAATCAAAAAACATAGATTCTCAAAAGATCCTTTAATTCAAGAGTAACCACCAGAAGAATGGACATTTTAATATAGTAAAATTATAGAACAACAACAAAAAACTTAATCGCTCCAAAAGAAAGGAAGAATAAAATAATGTGTAAGTGTGGTTAGTAGAAAACAAAATATAATGGAAGGGTTGGGAGACTTACCCTCTCTCTGCAAATAATTAGAAAACCAGACAAAATACATGAAACAACTCTTTTCAGACATTGGACAATAGGCCACATTGACCTGTGATTCCCGAGAAGAATGAAGCAAACAAGATGAGCCCTATGATTTTCTTGGCTTTCTGCCAGGTGGCAGTTTCTAGGCAGCTCAAGGAGGGAATTATACATAGCCCAGTGTCCTCACTGAGTTGAGAAGACAGAAATTAGAATTCAGAGAAGTCAAAATGACATTTATGGAGCAGAGTGCCAGAGACGAGAAAACTGTACAGAGCCAAGCATAAAGATGTGCAAAGAAGTCCTCTTTTGGCAGAGTGATGATCTGCACAAACATAGAATAAACCTCTTTGAGGCTGGAAGTAGGGTGAACCATTCCCATAATGGGGCTATGGAGAGTTCATTCAGTAGAGACCCCAGAAAAGTCAGACTGTAGAGTGGGGCTAACCTAGCCTGAGGGTGAAGATTGCTCTAAACCCACAGGATCAAAGTTTAAAAGAATCAAAAGATTGAAATTGATCTGCATAACTTGATCTTGCTAAAACAAAATGATCAGGAGTGTGGAATCCAATAAGAAATCAGAAATAATCGGGCATCTAGAGAGGCATAAGAATGTCGCATATGACCATGACAAAAATCCAGTGATAGAAAAGAACAGGAAACGATGAGTATGATAAAATTTTCAGACAATGACTTTAAAATACCAACAGTTAATATTGCATATTCAAAGATTTAAAGGAAAAAAATGAACATAATGGGAATAAAAGACACAAAAATTACTCAAATGGAGTTTTAAAGGATAAAAAAATACAAAGGATGGGATTAACAGAAAAAAATTAGTCAACATAAAGCTATTGCAAGATAAAATATTCAAAGCACAAAGAACACACAAAGAAAAATAGGAATTTCAAAAAAATGAATAGAGCTCTAGTGACCTGTAAGATAGTATCAAGTAGACTAATATGCCAATAATCAGAGTATCAGTAGGAAAAAATATGGGGGCATGGAAAGGTAGAGAAAATATCTGAAGAACTATTGGATGAATATTTTCTAAATTTAGTGAAAATTATAAGCATAAAATCCAAGAAACTGAACAAACATCAAATAAAGTAAACATAGAAAAAACCACACCAACTACATTATAATAGTATTACTGAAAAACAGTTATAGAAACTTTTTAGTTGAGCCAGAAAAATAGACATATTACATACAGAGTTATAAAGAAAATTATAAAAGATTTGTCAGAAACTATAAAACTAGAAAATAGTGAAATGACATATATAAAGCACTATAAAAACCAAAAATATCAATGTAGAGTTCTACAGCCAGCCAAAATACATTTCAGAAATGAAGGTAAAAGAAAGATTTTACAGACAAATCATAACTTAGATAATACATCACCAGCACACACACACTAGAAGAAAAGATGTTCTTCAAATAGAAGGAGATGCCTGATAGAAATGTGTAACTGCACAAAGGAGTAATCAGCATCAGAAATGGTAAATATGTAAATAAACATGAAAGACATTTTCTTTGACTTTTTATTTATTTAGAAGATCATTGACTTCATGGGACATCTGGGTGGCTTAGTCGGTTGAGCGTCAAACTTGATTTCAGCTCGTGTCATGATCTCAGGGTTCATGGGATCAAGCCCAGCATTGACCTTCACATTGACAGGGTGGAGCCTGCTTTCATTCTCTCTCTCCCTCTCTCTCTCTCTCTCTGCCCCTCCCCTGCTCATGCTCCTCTTGCTCTCGCTCTCTCAAAATAAATAAATAAACTTTGAGGATAATTGACCTCTTTTTAAAAAATTTTTATTGATCTATTCTTGAGATAGTGCATAGGGGAGGGGCAGAGAGAGAGAGAGAGAGAGAACCCCAAGCAGGCTTCATGCTGTCAGCACAGAGCCTGATATGGGGCTAGAATTCATGGACCACAAGATCATGACCTGAGCCAAAATCAAGAGTCAGAGGCTAACCAACTGAGCCACCCATGTGGTCCGAAGATCACTGACTTCTTACAGCAAAAATACGAACAGTGATATAGGGACTATTATCTCCATTTTTAGATGAGAAAACTGAAACAGAGTGGTTAGGTAATTTGCTCAAGGTGGAGAAACTTACATTTGAATCCAGATAATCTGCGCATTAAGCCTCTATGCTATACAGTATAATGTGCAATGTAAAATATAATATATATTATACAACATATTATATAATATGTAATTATTATACAATAATTATTATATATGCTATATATTACATATAGTATATTGGAATATATACAAGTATATATAAACATTCTAATATATTATTGGAAATATAGTAATATTATTATATATTATCCAATAGTTCATTGTTAAATACAACAATGGTCATAACTGATAAGAAGGAAAAGGACATGAGGTTGAAAGTGCTGATCTTAATTTTAACTATAATATCTTAATTTTTTAAAATTTTATTTAATTACAGTACAGTTAACATACAGTGTTACATTAGTTTCAGGTGTACAATACAGTGATTCAACACTTGCACACAACACCTGGTGCTTATCACAACAAGTGCAGTCCTTAATCTCCATCACCTATTTCACCCATCACCCCCACCCATCTCCCCTCTGGTAACCATTAATTTGTTCTCTACAGTTAAGAGTCCATTTCTTGGTTCGTCTCTTTCTCTCTCTCTCTAAATTTCCTTTGCTCGGTTTTGTTTTGTAAATTCCATATGAGTGAAATCATATGGTATTTGTCTTTCTCTGACTTATTTTATTTGGCATTATACTCTCTAACTTCAACCACATTGTTGCAAATGGCAAGATTTCATTCTTTTTTTATGGCTGAATAATATTCCATTGTATATATACCACAACTTCTTTATACATTCATCTATTGATGGACAGTTGGGCTGCTTCCATAACTTGGCTATTGTAAATAATGCTGCAATAAACATAGGGGTGCATGTATCCCTTTGAATTAGTGTTTTTGTAGTTTGAGGGTAAATCTCCAGTAGTACAGTTACTGTATCATAGGGTAGTTCTAGTTCTAACTTTTTGAGGAACCTCTATACTGTTTTCCATACTGTCTTAAGTTTTATAAAAATGAATATATTCAAGTGTTACTTAAGTAATCAAAAGATTTTTTAAATGTAGGTAGAGCACATACATGGAAGAAAAGTTTTTGTACAAATAATGAGTAGAAAGAACAGATTACAATAGAAGGAAAAGAGTAGTTAGTATCAATAACAAATTCTTAGCTTTTCCACAAAATGGATGATCTAATATATTTTAAGTACACATAATCATGTGCAAAAAATGAAAATATTTTTCTATGTGTCCTTAGGAGGAGCATCTTAGAGGAGATCACCATTCTTACAAATAAACTTAAACCATAGAATAGATAATAGCAGCTAGCATTTAAATATTAGTTCACAGATGATTATGCATTTGTGAGTGCATTCTATCACTTAAACTGTTTATGAGAGATAGCAACTCATTCAATATTCAGAAAAACTGTAGTGAGCACCAACCAAGGTATGAGGCAATACTATAAAAAATAGGAATATGCTATTTAATAAGAAAAACACATGGCTCCTGCCTTCATGGAACTTGTAATCCAAGTAGAAGAAAAGACTTTAAATTAATCATTGAGTGAATAAACATATGGAACAGAAGAGAGAGTTCAGAAACAAACCCACACTTGATTTATGATGAAATTAATGCATGACAAGTAAGGTCTTTTCAATAAACTGGGTATGAAAAATATACTTATCTATTTATTTATTTTTATAATTATATACTTCACACCACACACAAAAACCACTTTTATATGGGTAGTAGAACTAAGAGTAAAACAATAGGCTTCTAGAAAAACTAAAACAAGAGAATATAGTCATGATTCTGGGATAGGCAATACTTTTTTAAAATAAGAACAAAAATCTACAAAGAAAAATATTGATAAATTACACTTCATTAAAATCAAGAGCATCTGGGGGCACCTGGGTGGCTCAGCTGGTTCAAGTCACAATCTCGCACTTCATGGGTTTGAGCCCCGCATCAGGCTCTGTGCTGATGGCTCAGAGCCTGGAGCCTGTTTCAGATTCTGTGTCTCCGTCTCTCACTGTCCCTCTCCTACTCACGTTCTGACTCTCTTTCCCTCTCTCTCTCTCAAAAATAAATAAACATTAAAAAAAATATTTTTTTAAAAATCAAGAGTGTCTGTTCTTAGAAGACACCCTCAGAAGTCTGAAAGACAAGTCAAAGACTAGAAGATAACATACAAGATATATTAAAAATATATATATACACACACAAAACTCCTAACATATCAATAAGAAAAAAAATATAGCCCAAAGACTTGAATGAGAATTTCACAAAACAGTATATGCAAATGGCCAATGAAAGGATATTCAACTTCATTAGTCATTAGATGCAAATTATAAAACACAATAAAGATACCATTATGCACCCACAAGAATGACTGAATAAAAAATACTGACAGTACCAAATGTTAGCAAGAATGTAAAGCCACTAAAATTTTCATACATTTCTCTTTTTTTTAATGTTCCTTTATTTTGAGAAAGAGAGAAGGAGCACACATGCATGCAGAAGCCAGGGAGGGGCAGAGAGAAGGAGAGAGAGAATCCCAAGCAGGTTCTGAGAAGGGGCTTAATCCCATTAACCATTAAACCATGACCCAAGCCAAAACTAACAGTTAGGACACCCAACCGAGCCACCCAGGCACCCAAATTTTCCTACATATCTGGTGGAGTTTAAATAAGTGCAATGTCATTGGAAAATTGTTTGACAATATCTACTAAAGCTAAACATGTGTTTGCCCTATGACCCCTGCAATCCATTCCTATGTATGTATAGATCTTTAAAAGCAAAAGACAAAAACAAAAATGGATATACAGATATAAGAATATTGATCAAAGCAATAGCATTCATATAAGCTGAAAATTGGAAATACCCAATGTCAATAAACCAGAGAATAAATTGGGGTACATTCATTCAAAAGAATGGCAAAGGAAGATTACTGTCATACCATAAATTTCACAATCATAATATTGAGCAAAAGACCTCAAAAAACATGTACTAGATTTATGTATTCTATGTATGTGAAACTAAAGAAATTACAAAACTGATCTATGATGGCAGAAGTCAAGATAGTGGTTACCTTGAAGGCAGTTGTTATTGGAAGAAGGCACAGGTGGATTTCTGGTGTGCTGCTGATGTCCTATTTCTTGGTGTGGATGGGTAATAACGTGGGTGTGTTCATTTTGTAAAAATCCATCAAGATATACACCCATGATTAGTACACATTTTTTTATGATGTATACATCAATAAAAATTACTTAAATAAAAAGAAAAATCAGTAATTATAACAGGGTTTTAGAAAATAGCAGGATGGTATACAAGTAAATCATGGAGTACAGAGAAGTCAGGGCTGGTGTCTTCAAGGACATAATATTTGAATTGAACTACAGAATAGTCAGGGAAAAGTGTGTGATTTGTGGGAGGTGGAAATGGGGAGACTCCTCCAGAGAAGGTAGAATTTGAGCAAAAGCCTGGAAGCATAAAAAAGCATAAATCATTCAAGATACTGACAGAAGACTGACAGACTGACAAGAGCAAGAGAGCTGGGGAGAAGTGACAAGAAGTGAGCCTGGAGACACAGACAGAGCAGGGCCTTAAAGGCCACAGTAAGTGTTTTGAATTCCATCTCATGAGCAACAGAAATGGAAAAAGGTCTTTTAGACTGACATAACCTGGTTTATATTATGAGAAGATGGCTACCGTGTAGAGAATTGACTAGGAAAAAGGGAGGTGGTAGTCCAGGTGAGAAATGACAGTGACATTTGTCTGGACAGAAGGAATAAAATGACATTTGTCTGGACAGGATGTACATTGATGATTGGATATAACATGTGACAAAAAGCCCCAAGTCAGAGAGTTTTCTTCACAAACAATTGGGTGGATAATTATGCTAAGTTATTGAAATAAGAAAACCTGGGAGAGTGATTGTATCAAGGCAAGAAGATGTATTTACTTTGGACATGTTGAGCTTGATATCTCTACAGGACATCTAAAATTAGGTCTCAAATAGGCAGCTGTGTATATAGATATGAAATTCAGGAGAGAGGCCTTGAATAGGTTGTTAGCAATTCCAGTTTTTATTGATAACAGAATGTACCGCAGGGTAATCTTGTGCTACATTAACCTATATTTATTTTCCCCTTAGAACTTTACCCCATAACCCTCCTCCATTAAAGCAACAAAACTTTACCATAAGACATTAATTGTATGAAGGGAACAAAAGAGTCAAATTCTAGACTTCCCTGTTAAGGCTTTGAACATTCCAAGGTCCAAATTTTGCATAATAAACAATAGATTTGGAAGAATACACAATCAATTAGTTTTTCTGCCCCAGGAAAGATAAAATGTTTGAGGGATGGGATGGAAAAATTTAGAGAAATAACAGACCTTGAACTTAGGTTATTTCTCTGATAAGGAATCCTATCCTTCATATTCTACTTCTACCTACTGAGTCTTACGTGGGGAAGAAAAAATAACAGAAATCCCAGATGGATGTATTAAGGGGAATAGTACCAGAGGAAACTATACCTTAGATCTCATGTGGAGCCCAGAGAAGAAACATGTCCTTTAGAGTTGTCTCAATGTGGCCCAGAGTAACTAAGCAAACCTGCCTCAATAGCCTGAGTTTACCTTGCCCCATGGGAAAATCATAGAAGCAGCTGAGAGAGAGAAGATCTGAATTCTAGGAACCTTTTGGTCAACATGAGAAAAACATGACAATGATTTCAATGGATTTATGATCAAACAATAGATGGGGACAAAGGTATACCAAAAAATTTTACTAAGATGCCTAGTTTAAGACCCTAATTTACTTAATGTATCAGTTACCTCTTGTTAGAAAAATGCTGCATAACAAACTATCCCAAAACCCAGTGGTTTAAAATAATAGTCATTTATTTAGTTTATATGGTTGCAGGTCAGCTGGGAGTTCACCGACCTAGGCTCCTGTAACTGGGGATAAGTTCTGCTATACATGTCTCTCACCCTTTTCCTGGAATTAGTAGGCAAGGCCAGGCTTTTTTTTTTTTTTTTTTTCCCCAATGGTGATAGTGAAGGCCCGAGGGAGAGGGCAAACCCAACTCTATATATGTGTTTCAAGACTGATCACATCATGCTTGCCAATATTCCACTGACTAAAGCAGGTCCCAGAGTCAAGGGCTGCAGATAATGTTGTCTACAGTTGGAGGGCAATACACAGCTACATGATAAGGAAATGGTAAGGAATTAGGGCCATTAATTCTGTTTCTGCCACATCCAAACTTAGATGAAGTCCCTGGAAAAGGGGGAAGAAAAACAATGATGGGACTGTAAAAAGATAAAAACCTGGGATAAAAATAAAATCATATTGCTTGCACATTGCTTGCACATCTAGGATTTTTATTTTTTTAATGTTTATTCTTTTTGAGAGATGGAAAGAGAGCATGAGTGGGGGAGAGACAGAGAGAGAGGGTGACACAGAATCTGAAGTTGTCAGCACAGAGCCTGATGTGGGTCTCAAACTCACGGACCTTGAGATCATGACCTGAGCTGAAGTCAGATGCTTAACCAACTGAGCCTCACAGGTGCCCCATCACTTCTAGAATTTTGAATTGAGATTCCTATCTGTGACAGGAATATTAAAAGATGAGTACAAACAAAATGCAAAGGAAGTCATTCATCTCATTCTGACATCAGAGTAATGTCACTAAATAAGACCCTATTTGATCTATGTTACAGAAAATGAGTAGGATTTCAAACAACTGAGATTAAACAGAAGCACAGAATTATGGAAATTACTTTTTGCAGCGGCAAATATTTTTGTGGCTGCACAGAGTGGAATGATTTTCAGACCAGACACCTACCAACAAGAGGAATCCACGGCAGTTGTTATCTTTCTATTTTCTCGTTGCTCAGAAAGAAGGATGAGAGGGGCATGGGCTGCAAGTTGCAGCCAGGAACTGGGCAAGAGGAAGAATATGTGTCGAGATGGGGGTCTGTATGGAAGGTCTGGGATGGACAGTTCAGTCCAGAGTAGAAAGCAGACGGAGAGAAGACGTAGGGGAAGCAGAAAGAGAGGCCAATAAAGCTGGAAAAGGATTAGAGAAAAATCATAGGAGGATCCATTTAACCCTAATTTCTGTGGTTTTTCTGATGAAGATGTGGTGTTAATGGTTTCGGAGTTAATCGCAGAGCCATGTGTCTTCAATCTTAGATATAAACCAGATGAAAACAGACATCCCACTTAGTGGTATTTTAGTGACAC
The DNA here is from genome assembly GCF_003009895.1 of Hyaena hyaena. NCBI lineage: Eukaryota > Metazoa > Chordata > Mammalia > Carnivora > Hyaenidae > Hyaena > Hyaena hyaena. The sequence continues at coordinate 115,401 of NW_024082210.1, read as the reverse complement.
AAAGGCTGAGAGAAAAAAAAAGATTTGCATACTAATGACTCTATCATTGCTTTAAAGCTGTGCAGCCCCTTTAAAGCTGTGCAGCCCCTAACAACGACCAAATCTGGAATTCAAACCACACCCTGGTAGGCTGGACTTCCTTTTGTTAAGAAGAAAAACGAAGGATCTCTGAGGTCAGTTACCCAGGCAGTGCAAATCAAAAGTCCCAACTCCCCTCTAACCACTGGAATATTTGCCATGTGTAACTACACCCACCTAGGACATTGCCAAAACCCCAAGAAAGTACCATGACTAAGATCCGTGTCTTTTTCTGGGTACTATTTCCACAGAAAGCTTCTTATGTCTCTTCCCTGACATTTCACAAAATAAAGAAAAAGGAGAGGAAAAAATATGCCTGAGAAAAGGCCAAGTGTGAAGAAGAATTTGATTTTGGCATCCCATTTAAAAGTTTCTACTTCCTTTCCCAACCTATGTACGGCTCATTGCCGAGCCACTACCATTAAGAGAATACAGCATCTGGTTCTACAAAACACTACACCATGAGCAAAAGCACTAATTAGATGGATACATAGTAACGATAGCTAATAATTAGTAAGTTCCTACTATGTGCCAGACTTGGTCCTAGGAATTTTACATACGAAACGCATAAGATCTTGACAATGAATTTAGGAAGTTGGTACTTTTATCACCCCCATTTGATAGATGGGAAAGCTGAGTCACGAAGAGGTTATGTAACTTTCCCAAGGTCAACACAATAAGAAAGTGGCAAAGCCAAGATTCACCCCCAGAAATCTGATTCCACGGCTCATATGCTGAAGCACTATGTATATGGACTTTTAAAGAAAAAATTAGAAATAACACCACTCTTACATTAAACTTTTCCAGATTATAGAAAAAGAACATTTTCCAACTTATTTTATAGAACCAAAATAACCTTCACTCAGAATTGACAAGAATATAACAAAAAAGGAAAATTACAAGTCAATCTGCGTTGTGAAGATAGAAGCAAAAACATACTATACAAAATGTTAGTGATTGATTTCAGAGAATTCTTATAAATAAATAAGAAAAAGACAAACTGATGGAAAAATGAGATTTCACAGAAGATAGCCAAATGGTAGGTAAGCATATTTTTTTAAGTACTCAGCATCATTAGTCATCGGGGAAAAGCAAATTAAAGTCACAGAATGTCCACCAGAAATACTAAAATGAAAAAGACTGATAATATCAGGAGTTGATGAGGATGTAAAATAAGAGGAATTCTCACACACCACTGATGACAGCATAAATTAGCACACTTTTAAGAAGTGTGTAGAAGCATCTGCCAAAAGTAAACACACATGTACATACTCTGTGGCCCAGAAATTCCACTCCTATGTTTATACTCAACAGAAATTCATATGTGCCCACCAAAAGACACAAAAAAAATGTTCATAGCATCTTTATTCATTTAAGAAATAACCTAAATAGCCATTATCAGTGGAATGGGTAAATAAATTGTGTTATATTTATATCATGAGGTGCTATACAGCAGTGAAAATGAAATATTGCTGTTCATAAGAACTAAAATGAATCGCACAAATTATAATGTTGAGGACAAGAAGCCAGACACAAAGTGCACATACATTATGATTCCATTTATATATTGTTTTAAAATAGACAAAATAAATCTATGGTGATAGAAGTCAGAACAGTGCTTATGTCTGGGAGGAGGCTGTAGTGACTGGTAAAAGAAAAAGGAAGGTGGCAGCAATGCTTCATTTCTTGACCTGGTCATTGGTTACATGAGAGTGTTCACTTGATGTTCCAGGTCTAGTATGAGAAGTAGCACCTCTGTGAGAGACATAGGCTAATCGAAATTCATGGTATATATTAAGTGAACATGGTTCAACCAGATGAGAAAGACATTAAGCAGAATTGACTTCAAATCACCTAAACATTCATTGCTTCATTTAGTATCTAAAATATGCCTGGGACAATGCTAAGTTTTGAGGGTAAAAACACGAAAAGACAAACGTCCTATCAGCAGACTGTTCACAACCTAACTGGAAGAGATGTATTAAAACAATCGATTTCAAACCATAGTGTAAAATTGTGGAACCGTGCAAATTATTTTGAGGGTTTAGGGAAGCCAGGAAAGGTTTTCCAGATGTGACAGCACTTCAACCTCACAAGAGTTTTGCAGGTTAAAGAGCTTGATGGAGGATGGCAGAGGGCGGGGTCTGGGGGAAGTATTTGGCTCAGAATTGACAACACTTGCAAAAGAGAATGCAGAGGGATAGTACTGTGAACTCTAGGAATGTTGGGTATTTAGGAATGGTTAAGAGCTTAAAATGCAAGATCCAGAATAGCAGGGGGTGAATAGGAGCACCTGGATGGCTCAGTCAGTTAAGCATCACACTCTTGATTGACTCCTGATTTCAGTTCAGTTCATGATCTCACCGTTTGAAAGATGAAGCCCTCCCCACCAGTCTGGCTTCGCACTGACAGCATGGGAACTGCTTGGGATTCTCTCTCCTCTCTCCCTGCCCCTCCCTTCTGCTTGTGCACACTCTCTCAAAAGAAATAAACAAACAAAAAAAGAATAGTGAGAGGTGAGGATGGGCAGGTAAATCTTTTATTTCATCTTGGATTTTTATCCTATGGCACATGGGAGCTACTGAAAATTTTTTATTTAATCCACTGTGAAGGATAGATGAAAGGAAGGTAAGATTGGAGACTGGTAGGAGGTTTTTGCAGAAATTCAGATATATCAGTCAGGTTTTACCATAGCAATACACAATCCAAAATCTTCGTGGCTTACAACAACAAATACTCATTTCCTCCAAAATCTTTGTATCATACAACATCAAACATTTACTTCTTTTTTTTTTTTAATGTTTTATTTGTTTCTGAGACAGAGAGGCAGCGTGAACAGGGGAGGATCATAGAAAGAGGGAGACACAGAATCTGAAACAGGCTCCAGGCTCTGAGCTAGCCGTCAGCACAGAGCCCGACACAGGGCTCAAACCTACAAACCGTGAGATCATGACCTGAGCCGAAGTCGGACACTTAACCAACTGAGCCACCCAGGAGCCCCTCAAACATTTACTTCTTTTTTTTTCTTAAATAGTTTATTGTCAAGTTGGTTTCCATATAACACCCAGTGCTCATCCCCACAAGTGCCCTCCTCCATGCCCATCATCCCCTTCCCCTCTCTCCCACCCCCATCAGCCCTCAGTTTGTTCTCAGCATTCAAGAGTCTCTCATGGTTTGCCTCCCTCCTTCTTCCCAACTATTTTCCCCCTTTCTTCTCCTGCATCGTCCTCCGTTAACTTCCTCTTAATCCACCTATATGTGCAAACATATGGTATCTGTCCTTCTCTGCCTGACTTATTTCGCTCAGCATAACACCCTCTAGTTCCATCCATGTTGCTACAAATCAAACATTTACTTCTTACTCATGGGTCTTCTGGTCAGCTGTGGGTTGGTTTTAATTCAGCTGGGCGGTGCAGGGCTGAATGTGGCTTGGGTTGGCTCCAAGACATGGCAGATCATTCATGTCCCATCTTGGGACACAGGATGAAGGAGCAATGGCTCCTCTGGGTCATGCTCTTTGACTGATGGAGGACAGGAGTGCAGGGGAGGTGGGCAGGTATATTCCATGTCTCCTAAAGCCCCTGCTCAGAGCTAGCACACCATTCCTGCTGCCACACCACACTGATCAAAGTTACATGGCTGAGTTCAATGTCTATAGGATGCTCAATCTCTACCCATAGGGTAAGGAAGGAGGCAGTAGATATTTGCTGAACATTTTAACTCAATCCACCACCTCAGGCAACAGACGATGAACACCTAAACTAAGGTAGACAGAGTAGAAATAGACAAGAGGGGATCGGGAAAGTGGAGATTATAACCAGAGTCTGGGGTCCCAGCTAGTTGGGATGGGCAGGGAGGGACTGCCTTGTCAGGATACTAGGAAACTAAATCAGAAGCTTTAACTCAAGGGGGCGCCTGGGTGGCTCAGTCAGTTAAGCCTCTGACTTTGACCTAGGTCATCATCTCACCTAAGCTTGTGGGTTCGAGCCTTGCTTCAGGTTCTGTGCTGATGGCTCAGAGCCTGGAGCCTCCTTCCGATTCTGTGTCTGCCTCTCTCTTTCTGCCCTTCTCCCATTGGCGAACTTTCTCTCTCAAAAATAAAAAAACATTTTTAAAAAAATTAAAAAAGAAGCTTTAACTCAGGGAAGTGTGTAATTAGAGTTGGATAGTCAATCTAAATCAATTCACTGATTTGAAAACATTAGGCCAAGATGAGAAATAAAAGGATAAACCTCTCAAAAGGAGCTAATGGTAGAGAAGATTGCAAGGAGACAGGAGCAGAGTCAGTAACAATATTAAACTGATCTCAGTTCTGTGGCAATGAGCATCCTGGGAATTCTGGAAAGGCAGGCTCAGAACAGAAAGACATTGATAGCATTGATGTAGGAGGGAAGGGAGAGGGGAGAATTTAGGATGACTTCCAGTTTTCTAGTCTAAGAAATTGGGTGGATACCATGTCATCTGCTGAATTCTGGAACACAAAAGAAGGGAGCATTTCAGAGAGAACATGGTAAGTTCAGTTGGGTTTGGTTTTTAGATCTGGGCCATCTAGGTGGCCATAACTACTGGAAAGTTGAATATCAAGCTATAGAGCTCCCTTGTGTCTTTCATCTGTTTTCACATCTGAAAATGCCTTCTCTCCTCTATTACACAGCCAAAGTCTTAAATGTCCATGATCATTTACATTCATGTGTTGCCTTTCTTCTCCAAGCAGCTTGCATTTAGAATTAGCATGCCTCAGTGGCGCCTGGGTGGCTTAGTCGGTTGAGCGTCCGACTTTCGCTTAGGTCGTGATCTAGCAGTTCATGGGTTCGAGCCCCGCGTCGGGCTCTGTGCTGACTGCCAGCTCAGAGCCTGGAGCCTGCTTCAGATTCTGTGTCTCCCTCTCTCTCTCTGACCCTTCCCTGCTCACGCTGTCTCTCTCTCTCCTAGAAATAAATAAAACATTTAAAAAATTAAAAAAAAATAAAAGAATTAGCATGCCTCATTTAACACTGATCATTTGTGTTATACCCACACACACATTAATCTTGTAGCTTAAACTAAACTATAAATTCCATGAGGACAAGACTTTGTATGTCCTTAATATCACCTATGGAACTTAGCACAGTGATAGGCAAAAACCTAAATTAAAAAATTAAAATATGAATTAAAAAAAACTAAAAAAATCATGGATGATTTACTACCTCAGTGAAGAATAACAAATGACTATTATCCTAAGTAATGATGTGGTATCATTGTGAAGATCATTTTAAAAGGTATTTCTTTTTATTTGGAGAGCGCATCTATAAATTTTCTTTAAAATTGAACATTTTGTTTACCTAGTTTCAACATTTAATATAATTCTTATTTCTTAAGCATTTATCTCCTGGTGTGTATCTATGTGACTGCATCTTTGTTGAAGACATATCGTTACAATTTTAACTTAGATGCATGTTGAGTGGCAGAGAAAATCAGCCGGGTGTAAAATGTAGGCCGTAACAACCAACAGTTCACAATTTATTATTTGTTTAAAATTTTTTCGATATTTTTATTTATTTTTGAGAGAGGGGCAGAGCACAAACAAGGGAGGGGCAGAGAAGGAGAGGGAGACACAGATTCCAAAGCAGGCTCCAGGCTCCAAGCTGTCAGCCCAGAGCCTGACGCTGGGCTTGAACTCATGAACTGCGAAATCATAACCTGAGCCAAAGTTGGACGCTTAGCCAACTGAGCCCCAAGACCTCACATTTTAGATACTCAATTATTCTGTGGTTTTGTTCCAGGAAGACACCAATCAAAAGAGATAATACATTTGCAAATGTAAAAATACCAAGAAATGCTAAGTATTTTCTAAAGGCATGGTTATGATTCTTTTTTTAAATAATTTTTTAATGTTTATTTATTTTTGAGAGAAAGAAAGAGACAGACCATCAGCAGGAGAGGGACAGAGAGAAAGGAAGACACAGAATCCGGAGCAGCCTCCAGACTCTGAGCTGTCCGCACAGAGCCTGACATGGGACACTTGGGACACAAACTCACAAGAGCCATGAGATCATGACCTGAGCTGAAGTCAGACACTTAATCACCTAGGCACTCGACATGGTTACGATTCTTTACATTAAGTCACTGTTCATTTTTACAAGAAGATAAGCAGAGTTTGATAAGTTCATGCTAACACAACTTTTTGTTTTGGAGTCGAGAATGGAAGACAGATCTTTGACTTCCAGACCACAGCTCTAAGACCAACTAAGTATAAACTCCTAACTTGCTGCTGGATCCCAGTAGGGCAAGAATAAAAGATATAGTCGGGGCAGCTAAAATTAAAAGGAATGTTTTTAAATCTTCTAGTTCTTTCTTTAAAGGTAGGCTTCAAAAAACTTAATTTTGTGAGGTATTCAACAGGGGCCTGGAAAACTGCTCTTAGCATTTTAACATAAATTAAAAATCATTTAAGCAGGCCTCTCTATTCAGCTCTTGCCAACTGCACATTTATTTTTCTGGTCAAGGAGGCTTTGCTGTTGCAAATGAAGGGGAAATGAAGGCATTAGAGCTTGGGCATATCAGTTAAAAAAAAAAGGAAGTGAATGTGGATGTTGGATTAACTTCTCTCATATTCACAATTCCATTTATCTGGGCAAGGAATTTGCCCCCCTACAAGGTACTCTTGAAAACATTCTCTGAAAAATCAGGTTGCTGTGTAGAATCTGGAGTTGCTACAAGTGTTCCTTAAAAGCTCATTAGCCCTCCTGAGAGTTATGAACGTAAAACAGCTCCAGACCTAATGAGAGCTCAGTAAACAGGTTTCTACTGCACCTGTATTGAGAGATGGGCGACCTCCAAGGAGTCTGGGAGCTTAGTTCCATTTTGGGCAAGGAACCTCAAGAGTGGGGGATGGGAAATGGGAAAATGAAGGATAAAACCTTACTTGCTAATTCTAAACATATGTAGCCTGCACATTGGTGAGTTGAGGTTGGCAAAGGGTAAAACAAAATCTCACTGAACTGCTTTCCTCAGTGACAGCTATATTTGTTGACTTTTCCACTGGCACCCAGCTTTTGGAGTCTCTATTTTCCTAATTTGGGAACAACAGAGGGCAGTCATTGCTCATGTCTGAATACAACATTTGACATCCATGTTTTCATATAAGGAAGATCATCTTCTGAGAGCCTGCAAATCATCAGTCTCACTCAGCATAGGGGGGAGAAATTTATATACCCACAGTCCGGTGGGTTCAAAGTCACCACAGACCACACCTCTCCCTTTCCTCCTTGGCTTCCTCTATTTCCCAAAGTACAACCAGCAGCTGAATAGAATATGGCACAAGAGATTTCTTCTTTACCCATTCTCCCCTATTAATAGAACATGGCAGAGGAAAACCTCTGTGACTGTCAACTCAACTGCTAACTCAATTAAAGATGGTCCATCTGGAGTCAAAATCAGTCAGGACTCTATTCCATCAGAAGGAGAAAAGGGAGCTGGAAAGGAATATAACCAATTACTTGTCATAGAACTTGATAATCACATGCACCAGGAAATTGTACATATTTAGAAACTGCAGAGAAGACAGAATAAATACATCTTATCACAACTAGTATAGTCAAAAAAACTTATTTTTCATGGTGATTAAGCTAGGATTGACCAGGAAGTAAAGCAAATTTGTGACTATTTTATTAACTCTTTATTATGGTTCAAGTATTTCCTAAAACAAAACCTTATTCATTTAAAATAAGCTCTAACAGAATAAATTCCCTTCCTTCTCCCCACACTTCTTGCATTGAATCTCACTCCAGCAGATTGTGATAGAAACTAACCTAATTGTAGCCCCATTTAAAATATAAATCTTGTCCTCTTGAAAGGTACAGGGCTAAAATATTATCCAATTTCAGCAGTCTGTCCTCGAAGGATACCATCCATATTCATTTCAATATTTCACATAATATCTACCAGAGTGTAGATGTATTTCCATTTGTATCAACAAATATTTATTGAGAAGACACATTGTCCAAAATACTTTAGTAGTATCCCATGGGTTATAAAGGTGATTAAGAAATGATCCCTATTCTTGTGGTCTTTGTGACTGCAGAAGGTGATTAAAGCTGTACACATTATACAGTAATGCCAGGTTAAGTGAGAGTACCAAACATGAAGGAAATTTTTTTTCAGTTTATTTATTTTGAGAGAGGGAGAGAGAGAGAAAGAAAGAAAGAGCGAGCAAATCCCAGGTAGGCTCCGCATGGCCAGCACAGAGCCCAACTCAGGGCTCAGCTCACGAACTATGAAATCATTACCTGAGCAGAAATCACGAGTCAGATGCTCAACCAACTGGGCCACCCAGGTGCCCCTGGTGAAGGAATCTTAAAGGAAGGAGGAGGGATCTCTTTTTGGAGGTCTGCAGAAAGACTAACTAGAGGAAATGGTGTTTGAGACAGCAATGACAGATGGACAGGATCTCAACTGACAGGGTTGCAAAGAGGAAACAGCTCAGTATGTTGAGTACAGAAAGCGACTTGGTCATAGATTCCCGGCTGTCCTGTTTGGCTGCAGAAGGAGACATACAAAAAGAAAAGTGAGTGCTAGGGCTGCAAAAGTCGATTCAGTAAGCAGTGTTTTCTCAAGATGCAGGTTATGAATGTACTAAATATTTTAACTGGCACTCAATATCTACTTACAGCCCTTTCGATTCTATATCCTGCCTCAGATGGCAGGCTCTGGAAAGCTAAATATTATATTTGTAAGACTCCTTTGCAGCTAAGGTTTTATATTTGATTTAGATTCTGGCAATGAGAGGTTCTCTCATGAAACTTGGGAGGTGGAGGAAGACAGAAGCCAGGTTTGTGTGGCGGGGACGGCTGACAAGGTTGACAGTTTGGAGGATTTTTCAGAAAAGCTTTCAGGAGTCCAGTTTCTGAGGTCAGGTAGGGAGAGCTCCTCCAAAGTGAAAGACAAGTCACTGCACCATGACTCCCATAGCATTGCGAACAAGGCAGTATTTGGTAGCCTCTTTCATTTTCAGAGGCAATGTGTGTAAGGGTCACATTTGAGTGTATTGTTCCTGTCCGCTTACCAAGAGCATCAGCTATCTACAGCCTCAATAATGCTGCAAAACAAACCACCCCCAATTTAATGGATAAAAATAAACTCATTTATTATTTATCAGCCACCTGGAAGCTGGGATGGTCTCAGCTGGGAAAACTCAGCCCTCTTCCACATGGTCTCAATCTTCCGGCAGCCTAGCAGCCTACCTGAGGACCCATGGGAGGAAACAAAAACACAGGAGGACCTTTTCCAGCCTCTTCTTGAGTCAAGTTACCTTTTATCCTATTGACCAAGACAAATCTTATGGCCAAGCCAGAGTCAGAGTAGGAAGAGACAACAAAGCTACAAGTCCAAGTATATGGATATATGCAGGTCATTAGTTGGGGGCTATTAAAACAATAATCTACTAAACTGAGTAAATTTTATTTTTTTAATTAATTTATTTATTTTGAGAGACAGAGAGAGGCAGAGAGAGAGAGAAACCCAAGTGGGTTCCACACTGTTAGTGCAGAGCCTGATGTAGGGCTCAAGCTCATGAACCCACTGAGATAAGGACCTGAACTAAAATCAAGAGTCAGATTCTTAATCAACTGAGTTTCCCAGTTACCCCTAAACTGAGTCACTTATAAAGCTGCCAGTTTTGAGTAGGGCCCAGAGTAAGAGAAAGTCTGCATCTCATCCAGGCTGCAGTTCAAGCAGCTCTGGCTTTATGACCCAGTACCTGCCATAATATTTAAAATATCTGCAGGTGAATCCTCCAACAAGCCTTGATGGAAAATCCTAAAGATTTTGGAGCACGCTGTACCCTCTGCAGTAGGTAAGTATTTCAGGGAATAGTCTCTGGCTTGTTACTAGGTCGTAGTAGTGACTAAATGCCTGCTCTTGGAATAGTGAGGAACATAAGATCTGACCTGCCTATCAGACCTGGTGTTATCTGATATCAGAACTATAAAGTGGCAGAATTGGAGAGGCCATTGGGTCCAAGAAGATACTGAAATTATGCAAGTAGGTGACTCAGATGCCCATGGCACCCACTCCTCCTGTACTGCAACCTTTCTCAAACTAATAGCCTTTGCTTTATGATGAGTTCCCTATAATCAATGGACCACAGAAGGGAAAAAATGTCAGGCTAGTTTATAGCTTTGCTGCTGGCACCAGCTAAAACTGGACTACTGTACATTAAAGCCCCAGTTAGAAGTAGCCCAGTAGGAGGACAACCAGAAGGAAAAATATATTCAATGGGCAAAACTTCAAGCTGCGTACCGAGTTCTCCACTTGGCCTGAATGGAAAGTTAGAGAGAGTTGTGGATCTAAAGCAGTCCCTAAGTCCATAGGCAACAGAATATGGTTTGGCCAGATGGTCAGAGATGGAAAAGAGGCAAAAATAGAGAACTGTTTTATGAGAAGGTCTAGAGTAAAGGCCTGTGAATGGACTTTCCAAAGCTGGCAGAGGGGGAGAGAATGTTGTGCTCTACTGCATGCTCACCAAGAGTACTCACCAGGGAGGAGGAGGGGAGGGGGAGAGGGGAGAGGAATCAAACAAGCTAAAAGATAAGTTAATAAGCAAGATAGTAGAAAAAAAATAAGTGGGTAATTAATCAAATGAAAATCTAGTTTTTTGATAAGAGTTTTTTAAAAAGAGCAATTAAATAAATAGACTATCAAATGTGACCATGGTAAAAAAAAAAAAGACAATCAACATTAGAATTGAGAAAAATGATGTGGAACATTTTTTTAAATTATAAGCAAATCAAATACAAATTTGTGCCAAATAAATTTGAAAATTAGTTGAAATAGATTATTTTGTAGGAAGAAGTAAGTAAGGAAAATTGACTCAGAAAGGAATTGAAATCCTGAAAAGACCAATAACCATAAAAGAAATTTAAGAGGAAATAAAAACCCTAAAAAAGGCACAATGCCCAGACAATCTTCTGGGCACATTGTATTAAACCTGCAAAGAACAGATAATTCCTGTATTATTTACACTGTTAAAGAACATACAAAGAGATGGAAAGTTTTCAGTTCATTCTACAAATGCAGCATAACGCTGAATCATAACCAGATAAAAATAGAGGGGAAGAAACCACCCACAAGCAAAACAAGAAACCCAAAGACAAATAGAGACAAAAATCTCAAATAATCTATTAGGAAATTTAACTCAACATTTTACAAAGAGAGTTACATCATGAACGAGTAGTCTTTTTCACAAAAACGCCAGGTTGGTTTAACATTAGTTTGTCTTTTAGCATAATTCACTACTCTCAGAGCTTAAAAGAGAAAAATGATGTGATTCTCTCAGTACATATGAAAAGGCATTTGTCAAAATTAGCAATTATTCCTTCTAAGAAAAACTTTCCCTAAGCAAAGCAAGTTGATGGAAGTTACTACCAGAAACCTGCATGATGTTTGCAATGAATCATAAAGAGCACGTATTTCCATTAAAGTGAAGAATTCTGCCACTCCGGTCACTTTTCAGCAGTAACTACTCTAGGAGAGCAAAGCAGCAAATCAGGGAACAGGAAGACCAAGGAAACAGGTGATCTGACACTGCAGAAAGGCAAAGGAAAGCCCCAGAATTATGGTGAAAGAAAATCCAAGCAGACAGATGTGCAGCAGATCTAAAGAGTAAAGAAGCAGGAGGCTGAATGGCTACAGGAAGGATAATTCCACTTAAAAAAAAAAAAAGAAAGAACGAACGAACGAAACTGTTAGAATAGAATGAGAGGAGATGTAGATTTCAGGCAAACTTCTACGAAATAATAATAAGTACCTAGAAAATTAAGCAAAGGAAAAATGAGTAAACTATTACCTCTGGGGAGAGAGAATTATTTAAGAAAAATAATTGAATTATAGAATACTATATGACTCAACCACAAATAATATATATGGTCATAAATGTTAACCTCTGAATGTTGATTTTACCAAAATTGTGATATAATCTCTGGGGGAATGGGGTAGTGAAAGGGGTCATTCATACAAGAAACCTGGAAAATATCTAAAATTTTAAAATAGGGGCCCCTGGGTGGTTCAGTCAGTTAAGCAACTGACTTCAGCTCAGGTCATGATCTCACAGTTCGTGAGTTCAAGCCCCACGTCAGGCTCTGTGCTGACAGCTCAGAGCCTGGAGCCTGCTTCACATTCTGTGTCTCCCTCTCTCTTTCTGCCCCTCCCCCACTCAAGCACGTGCACAAACACACACACACTCTCTCTCAAAATAAATAAACATGAAAAAATTTAAGTAAATTAAATTAAGTTTAACAATTTTAAAAAGTCGGTAGCATAAGCCTATTATTTAGAAATGTAAATGTGAAAACCAGAAGAAACAGCTGTAAGAATTGAAAGTAATGCCCCTGAGGAGTGGCAGGGATAGACAGGGATGCAGCTCGGACTGCTGGGTTTTGTTATAAGCTCATTCACTTGTAAAACTCATTACTTATTTAAATACCTGCATGTATTAGTTTGATAAAAATTTAAATTTAATTTCTTTATTACTTTTTAAAATTTGAGTACGGTTGACACATGTAGCATTAATTTCAGGTATACACATAGCAATTCAACAACTCTATATGTTATGCTATGCTCGCCACAAGTGTAGCTATCACCTGTCCCCATGCAAGGCTATTACAATACCATTGACTATATTCTCTATTCTGTACTCTTTATTCCCGTGACTTATTCATTCCATAATTGAAGCCTGTATCTCCCACTCCCCATCACACATTTTGCCCATCACCTCCCCACTCTCTCTGCTCTGGCAAGCATCAGTTTGTTCTCTGTATTTACAGGTCTGATTTTGCCTTTTTAAAAAAATGTTTGTTTATTTTTGAAAAAGAGAGAGCACAAGGGACAGAGTGGTAGAGAGAGAAAGGGGGACAGAGGATCCAAAGCGGGCTCTGCACTGACAACAAAGAGCCCAGTGCAGGGCTTGAACTCACAAACCATGAGATTATTACTTGAGCTTAAGTTAGATGCTCAACTGACTTAGCCACCCAGGTTCCCCAGATTCTGCCTTTTGTTTGTTTATTCACTTGTTTTGGTTTTTAGACTCCACATATGAGTGAAATCATGTGGTATTTGTCTTTCATTGTCTGATTTAACTCACTTAGCATTAATACCTGCTAAGTCCATCCATGTTGTTGCAAATGGCAAGATCTCATTCCTTTTATGGCTCTGTAATATTCCAGGTGGGTGTGTGTGCGTATGTGTGCGTGTATCACATTTAGATTTTTAGAAAAGCAAGAATAACTATAAGGATGTGGAGAAATACATATACTCTGATACTACACAGAAAGAATAATTTATTGCAAGCTTTCCAGTGAGCATGTGTGCCATAAGTATCAAAATTTCAAATGTTCTTATCACCTAATCCAGTAATCTCTCCTCCTCTGGCAAATTATTTTGAGGAAAACAACAGGGCAGATATACAAAAAATCCCCAAAAAGGATAGTCAAAGCTTCATTCTTTAAAATACTGAGACTCTCTCACTATGCATGTACACTAATGAGGGAATGATTAAGTAGATAATGTATTTCCATACAGTGGAATACCTGTGGGCTTATAAATAGTGGTTTTCAAATCATGCTTTCAGGAGTCTGTATTAGTTTTCCAGGGCTGCCATGGCAAAGTGCCAAAAATCTGGGTGGCTTAGAGCCACAGTAATTGATTGTCTCATAGTCCTATAGACTAGAAATCTTAGATCAAGGTGTCCATGGGGTTAATTCCTTTTAAGGGCTGTGAGGAAAAATATCTTCCTTGCTTCTCTCCTAGTTTCTTGAGTTTGCTGGCAATATTTGGTGTCCCTTGGCTTATAAAAGCATCACCTTGATCGCTGCCTTCATCTTCACCTGATGTTCTCCCTGTATGTATGTCTGAATCTGTGATTAAATTCTCCTTTTTGCTAAAGTCACCAGTCAGATTGGGTTGGAGCCTACCTGAATGCCCTCATCTTAACTTGATCATCTGTAAAGTCTATTTCCAAATGTCACACCCACAGGTATTTGGGGTTAGGCTTTCAACATCATTTGCGAGTTAAAATTCAACCCACAACAGAGCCTTAGGGTTTCTGAGAATGCCCCAAAAAGCACTAAAGAGGAGCTATTGGTCCTGAGCTGATGAGTTCTGGACTTCTCTTGTCCACTTTAAATAGAGAAGCTCCCTTCTTTATAAATTAGTATTCAGAGGGTTCATATTGAATGAAGGGTCCACTACTTTACACTTGATTTTAGCCAAAAGGCCGAGAAGCAATGGGCGTCCACTACTTTAAAGTACTTAAAATTAGCCAACTTGACAATAAACTACAAAAATAAATAGATAGATAGATAAATAAATAAATAAATAAATAAACAAACAAATTTTTAAAAATCTACTTATGGGGCACCTGAGTGACCCAGTCAGTTAAAGCATCCAACTTTGGCTCAGGTCATGTTCTCACAGCTTGTGAGTTTGAGCCCTGCATCAGGCTCTGTGCTGACAGCTCGGAACCTGAAGCCTGCTTCAGATTCTGTCTCTGTCTCTCTCTGCTCCTCCCCCATGCTTGCACACACACACTCTCTCTTTCTCAAATATAAATAAACATTAAAAAATTTAAAAATAATAAATTATTTAAAATCTACCAAGTAAAACTATATTTATTTATGTTTTCAATATATTGTGAATTAAGAAAAGCAGTTTGCAAGCATGTGAACATGTTCCCAGTTCTGCAGAAATACAAAATGTCTATTTATATTCATATCCACAGTACTTATATTTAGATTGATATCATTTTTCATATAAATATTCACAGTGCTAATAAGGCTACAGTTTTACAAGTGTCCTTTATATTTGTCTTCATATTTTTCTGTACCTTCTAGTGTTTTTTTAAAAATATTTTTATTTTATTTATTTCTAGGAGAGAGAGAGAGAGAGAGAGAGTGAGCAGGGGAGGGTCAGAGAGAGAGGGAGATACAGACTCTGAAATAGGCTCCAGGCTCTGAGCTGGCAGTCAGCACAGAGCCCGACGCGGGGCTCGAACCCACGAACCTCGAGATCATGACCTAAGGGAAAGTCAGATGCTTAACCGACTTAGCCACCCAGGCACCCCAGTACCTTCTAGTTTTTTTAATGACATATCTTTATAATAATAAAAAACTATACTTTTTAAGAGAGAAAGAGGTCACTTATGACATTCAGTAAATATATGTTGGGGAATTTATCGATATGGTTTTAGCCATTTGGCTTGGCTTATAAGAATTTCAAACCAATATAATTGGAAAGATTTTTTTTAATGTTTTTTTTTTTTTGAGGGAGAGAGAGAGAGAGAGCATGAGCAGGGAAGGGTCAGAGAGAGAGGGAGATACAGAATCCGAAGACAGGCTCCAGGCTCTGAGCTAGCTGTCAGCACAGAGCCTGACATGGGGCTCGAACCCATGAACCGTGAGATCATGACCTGAGCCAAAGTCGGACACTTAATCAACTGAGCCACCCAGGTGACCCTCAGACCATATAATTGAATGACTACTCAGTTCTCTCCAAAACCTCAATCCTCGCCATCCAAACCCCACTGACAGAATTGAGTCTGCAAACCCAAGTGTCTATCAGTGGATGAACACATAAAATATGGTATTTATATAGAATGGAATATTATTCAGTCTTTAAAAGGAAGGGAATTCTGACACATGCTAGATACAACATGCATAAGGCTTGAGGATATTACGCTGAGTGACACAAGCCAGTCTCAAAAGGACACAACTATATGATTCCACATGAGGTACTTAGAGTAGTCAAATTCATAAAGATAGAAGGCAGGATGCTGGTTGCCAGGGGCAGAGGAGGAGGGGGAATGGGGAGTTATTGTTTACAGTACAGAGTTTCAGTTTTGCAAGATGAAAAAGTTCTGGAGATGGGTGGTAGTGATGGTAGTCCAACCAAATGAATATACTAAATCCCATTGAACTGTACCTTTAACAATGGTTAAAATGGTAAAAATTTATGTTATGTACATTTTATCACAATTTAAATAATAAAAAAATGAATCTTCAAAAACATCGAGGTAATGTGTACCTACCTGACATTCATTTTTAATTTCATAGGCTCATTTATTTTTCATTCATGAATCATTATAACCCTAATCATCATTTTCATTATTACCATCACCATCAGATCATCTAGAAAACCAATTATATGCTTCAGTCTCAAGATGGTTTTTCATTTCATTATAAAAACTGCATAAATATCTTTTGGTAAAAAACACTAAGAAGAACATTGAGAAAGTCCTTATTTGGAATATTTAGATGGATTTGCCTAAACTCCACATTCCCTCCCTTGCCCAGGGCAACCTCTCCCCAGCCCACCACCCTCCACCTCCCACGCCACAAAAAGCCACAAAAAGATTGAATGAGATAATCAGAAAAACCACCCAAGAAAAGAAAAAGGGAGAATCAGTTACATGTTCAACAAGCCAGGGAACAAGAAAACTCAAATCTGTTCCAGTTCTCTAGTTTCACCTTAAAGGCAAGGAACTGTGGATGCTGTGTGAAGCCCTTCAAAGCCCAAATTCACAGCCTCTCCATGCGGGAGGTTACCAGCATCTGAAGAAAAACAACCACTACCAGAAAAGCTCCTCTTTGTTTTCATTCTTTGCAGTCCTTCAGGAAACTCTTGATAATGTGAAATGTTATTACTGCAAATGTTGGCCCAGGCAAGTTTACTCTAGAGTCTGACTATCACTGACTGTTCGCAAAATAAAATCATTTTTAAAGCCTGTGAGGAGAGCCAAGTGCAAACCACAAATCAGAAAACCACCAAGGCGGGCTGGCCTCGCTGCCAGAGTTTAATGTGATCTAATGGGAGGACAAGAAGATGTGAGAATTTGATTTTACGATGCTCCATGTAACATTTGGCAATACAAAGGGGCCGGGCCCAACTTCCCGATCCTTAAGCAAACATTTGAAGTAATGTTTTACTTTCTCATCAGTTTTAATTCTGTCAACCAGGGTGTAGAGATTCAGCCTGCCCTATTCATTCTAAAACTGCCGTCCGCTTCGGGTGGGTTATACATTTGCTTAATACCGATTCATATAAGATGAAGATGGGCAGGTGGGGAAGGGGCCAGGAAAATCGGATGAAGCTATTTCATGGCAGTAGGTCAATTGGATTGCAGCTCTCTGCATTTGTGATTTATTCCATGGGTGGGAGGGCAGGGATAGGGCTAACCGAAGCAACATTCTTTCATAAGCAAAAGCTAATCTCAGGGAGAGAGACAGATCTAGGCTGGATCAGGCTGCCCAGTCTCACACCAAATGGGATTGAAACTCAAGTGGAGCTCTATTCCCACCACTGGCCAAAGAAAAAGAAAGGAAAAAAGAAATAAAATGGTAGCAACACCAAAGCTCTTCGCACATGGCAAATTAGTGACAGAGGACATTGTGGAATAAAGACGGTCAGTCAGGAAATCCCATATAAGGGCACATGAACAACAGAAAGTACATCAACGTCCCATTTCATGCCACTTTTGTTTTTATAGCCAGGACAACAGAATGAGAGTCCGATCTCTTTTCCTCTTCTTACAGAGTAATGCATTCCTAACAATGCCAAACTCTTTCCTACATTGTCATTGTATAGCAATTACAAAGCCCAATGAAGAAGTGTGAAACCCACAGTGAAGTTTCTTTCTGCTTTTGTTTATTAGTATAAAATATTTTAATGAGATATTTTACTTTCCTTTCATTTCTTATTAAGTATTTGAAATCTGGTGTACATGTTAAACACCTCAATTTTTTTTGTTCAAGTATAATTGACATACACTATCCTATTAATTTCAGGTGTATATCATAGTGACTCAATATTTTTAAAAATTTTATTTCTTTTTTATGTATTTTTTATTTAAATTCAAGTTAGTTAAAGCAGTAGTTTGATAACTGAAGTCATATTCCCAGAATCCAGGAAGAAATATTAAAACTTCTGTTTCTATTGACTTTTTAGCTAAACAATAATAAAGAAAGCGAACCTCACTCATAGTTAAAATAAGAATGACACTAGCTATCCTCACTTGGTACAGATATTGATAGTCATGTAGAACCTGCGGACTGTGAGTCTTCCTGAAAGAAAACTTAGATCAACAGTGCTAAGGTTGTGACAGGTGCTCTATCAGTTCAGGTCAGATGGGCTTCCGTAATATATAGACCAAACATGTAATGTCTCAACACAACAGAAGTTTACTTCTTGCTCAGGGATGAGTATATGTGATCAAACAAATCAGCAGGATAGCCCACATTACCCGCCTACTTCCACCTACTTCTGCTTATGGTCAGCCTGGCCATCTGCATTTCTTCCAGTGCAAGGAGGATGATGGGACCAGCAAAACCAGTGTTAGGAGATTTTATAGAGGCCCAGCCTAGAAGCAGCACACATAATTTCAGCTCACCTTCTACTGGCTAGAACTTAGTCTCATAACCACACCTAACCACAAAGAAGGCCAGGAAATGGAATGTGGTTATGGGCCCAAGAAGAGGAAAATGGATGATGATGGAGAATAGCCAGCAGTGGCTACCACAGCCACACTCATCTGTTCATTTATCGCCATCTGTCACAGTCTGCATGTTCCCCTTACACAGATTTAACTGCTTTAATGAGATTTAATCTCACAAAAATTAACACATGGCTTAAAACTATTCCTACCAAGAAGTCACAAATTGAAGATAATAGTAATAATCCACACCCAAGGCAATAACTAGGAAGTGTTGGAGCTAAAGCCTCTTATATTTTTACCTCTTTGTGGACCATAGCATGAGGTTTAAAAAAAAAAAAAGAAAAGATTGTGATTGCTTTGCCAGTATATATACTTAAAGAAATTATTAAATTACTCCTGGAAAAAAGCAAATTAAAAATTTTCCAAAAAATTAAGCATATTTAAAATTCACATTTATATCCATTTTTATAATAATGAACTTGCTCTTCCCATATCATTATCAATAAGAATGTGAACACACACAATTGGTAAAATACTTAAGGATTTATAAAATAAACTGGAGACAAGCTTCTATAGCTTTATGTTACATTTTAAAGTAATACTATACCCAATATGTTATTTTGAAAAATTTTCTTAAGCCAGTTGATAGATGTGTAGAAGCTTCTTTTGAGATTTCTTATTTAACAACAAAATACAAAAGTCACATAGCATTGGGTTACCCTCGTTTTTTTCTTTCCCCTGTATTAAAATGGCAAAATAATATATGTGAAACAGTCTTATAACAAATAAAGGTATATTCCTTTGTCAACATTGAAAAAATTGCTAAAGTTTTAAGAAATAAGAATTAAAGTATGTTATGCAATGTTGGGATTTGATTTGTAAATGGATGAGTGTATAGGTATATCTGTATATCTCAGCTAATAGCACTTGCTAGATCATCTTTCAAAAGCTAAATGTACAATGATTTGTGTGTGTGTGTGTGTGTGTGTGTGCACACATCTGCACGTACCTACATAGGCACTATCTATCTATCATCTATCTATCATCTATCTATATATGAGAAAAAAATATATATATATTAGAGAATGTATCTTCTCAACAATCATTCAACCAGTATTTATTAAGCATCCACTCTTACCCTCATAGAGTTTTCATTAAAGTGTCAATAGTACACTCAGCAAAAACAATATTTTAAGAGAAAATTGTACTGTATAAGTGTATGCACTGATAGAACAGTTTCTTTGGAATGTTTTAATAAATTTCTGGGATAATTTACTGAGGTAGCACAAGTGAAATGTATTTGTTCCACCATTTATAAGTAAGCTAGTACAAGAAAATGCTATAAAATATCATGGACATGGGTACTTTTGTAAAAATTAGACCTTTAAAATATGGAGGAGTCCCCCATCTCACACCCATTAGGTTGGCTACTATCAAAAAAACAGACCACAAGTGCTGAAGAGGATATGGAGACATTGGAAGCCTTGTGCATTGTTTGTGGGAATACAAAATGGTGTGGCCACCATGGAAAACAGTATAGCAGTTCCTCAAAAATTAAAAATAGAGGAGCACCTGGGTGACTCAGTTGGTTAAGTGTCTGACTTTTGATTTTGGCTCAGGTCATGATCTCATGGTTTGTGAGACTGAGCCCCATATAGGACTCTGTGCTGACAGTGTGGAGCTTGCTTGAGATTCTCTCTCTCCCTCTCTGTCTCTGTCTCTCTCTCTCTCTGTCAAAATAAATAAATAAACTTAAAAAAAATTAAAAATAGAACCACCATATGACCCAGAAACTCCATTTCTCAGTATATATCCAAAATAATTAAAAGCAGTGTCTTGAGTTATTTGTACATCCACATTCATAGCAGCATCATTCACAAAAGAAGAAAGGCAGAAGCAACTTAAGTACCCATTAACAGATGAATGAATAAATGAAATATAGTACATGCATACAATGGGATATTATTCAGCCTTAAAAGGAAGGAAATCCTGACACATGCTACAATGTGGTGAACCTTAAGGACATTATGCTAAGAACCAGTCATAAAAACACAATACTGCAGAATTTCATTTACATAAGTACCTAGAGTAGTCAAACTGATAGAGAGAGATAGAACAGGGTTGCCAGGGGCTAGGGGAGAGGGGATGGGGGGCTGTTATTTAGTCACTATAGAGTTTCAGTTTTATAAGATGAAAAGAATTCTGGAGATTGGTTGCACAACAATGTGAATGTACTTAACAGTATTGAACTGTACACTTAAAATGGGTAATATGGTAAATTTTGGGTTATGTATTTTGTTACAATTAAAATTGTCTTAAGTATAGAGAAGTCCTTATAGTAGTTTGTAGTGAGATACCGAGGAAGCATGAAAATATTTTCTACCACCGAGAAGTTTGCTTTTTTTTTTAAGAACAAAGAATACACACACACACACACACACACACACACACACACACACACACACACAATGATTCCAAAGTAAGGATGGTTTCACAGCAGCTAAAAAAATAACTGTTTTTTGAAAGAAACTCAAGCTATAATGAGAACAATTTGAAACATACTTAAAATTATTCCCATCACTGAATGTGTTGTTGCAGATAATTATACAAATGTAGCTCTATGTAAATTTTTATAATGGAAAATCTAATATTTGGGGCACCTGGGTGGCTTAGCCAGTTAAGCGTCTAACTCTTGATTTCAGCTTAGGTCATGATCTCATAGTTTTTGAGATCGAGTCCTCCATCAGGCTCTGTGTTGACAGTACACGGCCTGCTTAGAATTCTGTCTCTCCCTCTCTGTCTGCCCCTCCTCCATTCACATGCTCACTCTCTCTCTAAAAATAAAATAACAAACTTCAAAAAAAAGAAAGTTAAACAAATTTTATTTTAAAAATCTAATATTTAAGGTATTTAATAATTTATCAAAGAGTTTTAATGTTTTAGAATCCAATTAGCAAAACAATAACAATATAGTAACTTCCAATTAGCTTGTAAGAACAATTGGTTGACATTAAGAAAGATAAAAATTTTACTAAGATTTCAACAAGTCTTTCCATAATTGAAAAATAGGAGTACAATGAGTATCATGATTTATAAGCCTAGCCAGTGATGAGTTCTTTTCATTTGGATCGACAAATACTTATGAAGCATCTTTTTAAGATAAGATAGTAAAAAATTCAAAACAGAGCCAGATTTTTGATTCACTACATCACAAGGTCTTTAGACTATGATTTAGAAAAAATACTGAAGCATATTAAATCACACAACTCTCACTAATGAGAGCAAAAAGGGTTTTGGTATCACAAATAAAACAAAGGAAAATAATTTTTAAAATATTTTTTCATCTCATTTAAGCCTATGTTAATTTCTATTCTATATATGTTTTATAATGTGCATATCAGTAAATAGTGTATATATATATATATATATATATATATATACAATTCATGAATAAACTAATTTTGTTCATACATAAAACTTTTTTTAGTGACACAGATATAAAATTTAGTATTTGTGCTGCTGAAGTGAGCACTGATATGGATAAAACATTTGGAGAACACTGTTATAAAAATTCTGGGACACCAGTTAGGAAGAAATGTATTACTCTTCATTTAAAATGCAAATCATCTATGGGGTGCCTGAGTGGCTCAGTCAGCTGAGCATTGGACTCCTAATTTTGGCTCATGGTCATAGCGTCATGGAATCGAGCCCTGCAATGGGCTTCACACTGAGTGTGGAGCCTGCTTAAGATTCTCTCTCTCTCTCCCTTCCTCTCTCTCTCTCTCTCTCCTTCTGCTCCTCTCCCAACACTCATGCTCTCTCTCTCTCTCTCTCTCTCTCTCTCTCAAATAAAAAAAATAAAATTAAAAGAAAGAAAAAGCAAATGGTATGAAACTGATACTGAAGACCAAGATTGCAGGTAAGAAAGCCCTTTCTTTATAGTAAAGGCAAGGGAACACAAGATAAATTCATCCATAAGAATGATTTAGGTATTGTTCTCCTTAGAATAAAGAGATCAATTCATTTATTCATAGGAATACCATGTAGCTATTCTCTTCTTTGTATGAAATGCTGTCCGTGAAAGAATTCAAAGTATATATCTACAGTCAACAATAACACTTTAATATTGAAATAATACTATACATGTAGATTTTCCTTTATAATATTTAATAGACTTCTGCTTTCATAAGTAAGGTTTCTCAAATGTTTTGGAAAATGCTGGGACATATTTAAGTAAATAATTACATAACTAAACACTGTATTACTTTCTTTTTATCTGACCTCTCCTTTCACATAAACCCACCTCAGAGGGAAAAATTTTATACTTACACCACAAAACAGTTACATCATTCTCAGTATTTAGAATGCCTTTCTTCACTTCTTTCAACTTATCTGAGTTTTCTCTGAACTTTGGGGTCCATTTCCAACATATTTTATTCAACAACTTTTTGAGAATACTACTGTATTACTATGGTAGATGGGGTACAAAATGGCCCTGTTTCCTATGCCTGTACACTCTTTGCAATGTGGCTTTGCAGTTTACTTCACCAGGGAGTAGAGCCTATTTTTCCACCTCTGAATGTAGACTAGCTTTGGGACTTTCTTTGGCCATTAAAATGTAGCAGAGGTGATAGTGCATAGGTTCTAAGCCTAGTCCTTAGCAAGTCGTGCTTACATGTATTACATCACTTGGGGTCCTGGCTACCCCATAGGAGAAGGCCAGGCTAGACAACAGACCACATGGAAGACAGCTTAGGTGCTCCAGATGATGAACCAGAGCTACCTGACCTACACGTGGTTGACCACATGTGCCTGTGGAAACCGAGTGAAGAGCAGAGACACCCAATTGAAAACACACTGAGTGGCAACTCACACAGCTATGAGCTAATGAATAATTATTGCTTTTAGTGACTAAGTTTTGGGGTAGCTTTTTAGGCAGTCATATTGTGGTAATAGGTAATGCCACAACTACCTATTAAGCTATAATGAAAAGATGGAAAGTGATCATTTCTGCCGTTCAAGTACTTATCTTCTTGGACAAGATTTTTTTAATTTGGAGCCCACTGAGGAATTTTAAAGAGATCTTAACTTTTCTAAAATTACATGTGATTTTTGGCATGTATCCTCAAGTGTTTTTTCTGTGGGAGAAGTGAAGCTCATAGTTTTCATCAGTTTCTCCAAGGAGCTGGTCCCTTCCCAGAGGTTAACCCAGTACAGGCATGGAAGATATTGACTCATTTATAAAATTTATAATATAATGCATCACAGTCAATAATGGAAGCATGTGCCAATGCAGTATGGCAATAGAGAAAGAACTTTCAAGTCTCCTGAGGAATTCAAGAGGCTTTCCCAAAGAAATTATTCTTCCCCAGTGTGAGAAGGAGCCCCCCACACAGAAAGAGCCTTTCAGGCTGTGGAATGGCAGGTACAACAACATAGAAATGTTAAAATGCTGATTTATTTAAAGTAAAGCAAATAGGTGCAGCTGTAGGGTGAGATACATAGTTAAAGTCAAGATGTGGAAGATAAACCTGGAGGAAACTGAAGTCAAGATGGTAAGGGCTTGTATTCCAAGCTAGCAAATTTGGATTTTATAACTGTATGGATCTACCCCTAAAGGTTTTGAGCAAAGGAAAAACATAGTAAGAACTGCATCTTAGAAGAAGTCTCTGGTGGCAGAGAAGAGAATGGTTTGCTTAGAAAAAAACTAGCGCAAGCTGGCAATCATACAGGCAGGAAATGATGGGTGTCTGAACTCAGGCAGTGGTGTAGGATGTAAAGGAGAGGTTAGAAGGTAAAATCACCAGGACCTATTGATCAGTTAGGTATGGAGATGAGAGAAAACAATGTGGGATGACACTTAACTGCATGCACAGAGATGGCGGTAACATTCCTGAAGAGAGGACACCAAAGGAGTGTATTGGAGAGAGATTGGAAAAATCCTATATTGGACATGCCCAATGATAGATGTGCAGCAGGTGTACAGCTTATGAAATGGTGAAAGCTGAAGACTTGGGATTATTAACTATAACTTCTGAGTTACAGAATTTGAGGAGTCTACTTGAAAGAAGTTTAGCATAGAGGAGAAAATGAGGGTTATGTATATGTTCTAACCATGAGAATATTGGGGTCCATCTTAGAAATGCATACCTTGGTTGGAGGGTGCTCAAGGAATCACAAGCCTTGGGGGCACCTGGGTGGCTCCAATTGGTTAAGCATCTGACTTTAGCTCAGGTCATGACTTCCCAGTTTGTGAGTTCAGGTGCCACTTCCGGTGAGCCCAAGCCCCACTTCAGGTGAACCCCAATTCAGGCAAGCATGAGCCCTGCTTCAGGTGAGCTCGATCCCTGCTTTGGGTGAGCACGAGCTCCGCTTTGGGTGAGCCCTACTCTCTCTCCCTCTCTGTCTCTCTCTCTCCTTCCCTCTAATGGGATTCTTCTCTTTCTCTATCTCTCTCTCTCCCTGCCCTCACTCATTTGTGCCTTCTCCTTTCAAAAGAAAAAAAATGATAAGCCTTTTCTCAGGAGCAAGAGTGGTGTCCTTTCCAGCCAAGTCCCGTGAGCCCAGGCTGGGATCGAGGTCAGTTTCTGTCATTGGGACTGCAAATGCAGGCGAGGTGAATCTCTGTTCCATGCCATTGACATCCTGCACATACTTCTTGCAGACCAGCTACACAATGATTGATGCTACTTGAACCAACATCTCCTCAGGGCAGGAAGGACCATGGTGGAGAGACCAAGATATACTCAAAAGCTACCCAAGTGGGATTAGCTAGCACCAATGGCTATCAAAACATATCTAATCTCAAGTTATAGGCATAAATCCCCTGGGAATGGATGAAGTCAACCAGAAGACAGGGGGAAAAGAGGAGGTCATAAATGGTAGCCTGTTTTGGACTGAGCCAACAAATGAGTTTTGTTTGTCCTACACAATGGTTTTAAAAAGTTTTATCTGACACCACTTAAAAACTGGGAAATTTCACCAAAAAAAATAAATTTCCGGGGTGCCTGGGTGGCTCAGTTGATTGGGTGTCCAACTTTGGCTCAGTTCATGATCTCACTGTTCATGAGTTCAAGCCCCATGTCAGGTGCTGTGCTGACTGCTCAGAGCCTGAAGCCTGCTTTGGATTCTGTGTCTTCTCTTTCTGCCCCTCCCCTGCTTGTGCTCTGTCAAAAATAAATAAACTTTAAAAAATCAATTTCCAGCTTCTTTTGAAAAATTAGAAGATATTACAACACTGGTCTCATGCTTTCACTTGGCAATAATTAGAGAGAACTCAGACGCAATGGCTACCTTTAAAATGTCCTACAATTAGCTACTGATTTCATTGGTTTCACTAATCTTTTTTTTACCTATATGCTCCTTGTAGGTATCTGAATTTGTTACTCTCTGGGTAGAATCAGAATAGAGGCATAAGAAATGGAAGAATTTGCCTCTTGCTACAACTGCTTATAACCCAATATCTCTTCTGCATTACAAGTAAATTCTTTGAGGTCAGACCTTATGCTTTATTCCCCTTTTTATTCCCAGAGCAACCTGCCACGGGCAGATAATAGGTATTCCCCCAAGCATTTTCTGAAGCTTTTTGTTTGTTGGTTTGGGCTTTTGTTTTTTGTTTTGTTTTTTGGCTTAAAATAACTCAGTGTTTGCATATAAATGCACTTTTTAAAATCTGAATTTGGGTGTACCTGGATGGTTCAATTGGTTGAGCAGCTGACTTTGGCTCAGGTCATGACATTGTAGCTCGTGGGTTCAAGTCCTGTGTCAAGTTCTGTGCGGACAGCTCTGAGCCTTCAGCTTGCTTCAGATTGTGTGTCTCCCTCTCTCTCTCTGCCCCTCCCCCACTTGTGTCCTCTCTCTCTCTCAAAAATAAATAAAAAAACATTAAAAAAAATAAAATCTGAATTTGATGTCAATTTACCCAGTGGCATGTTCATAGTTTATTCCCCTATCTACTGCCATTACATTAAACACCGGCTTTGATCTGAGTAATAAAACAGTAACTACCTGTTACATCTGTAATTCACCTAAAATCAGAGGGTCCTATGGAATCTTTATTCCCTCCTGCTGTGTGCAGCAAGAAATTGCACATTCAGAGACAAATAATATAGTGAGTTCTGTGTTATGTAAAAAATATAATAAAACCTCAAGAATTATCATTCGTTACTTTGAATAGGGAAGGACTGAGATCATGTTTTGATGACTGGAGCAGTAAGAGAGGTAGAAAGAAGAGAAATTTCCATTCTCAGAGAGAAGAAAAAGATACTATCTATGGTTAGAATCTGTTTTATCAGAATCTCAGAGTTTCACTGGCTTTGGCAAAAAGTTTTTGTTGCGTTTTGGAAACACAAAAGAAGTTGTATGATCAGGTCACAGGAATGCCAAAGCCACCTATCTACACACCCTCGATCACTGCATTTTAATAATTCTCACCCTTTTCCTGCCAACTGAAGCAAGAAACAAGCTCATTTTAAAAATAAGACATGCAAGTCTGATATGAAAGTTAAGAGATCAATAATAAAACTTACTGTCAAAAGTTTCCTCCCACCTTCATGTTTCCCCCAAATGAAAGGTAATAAAAATAAATTTTATTTAATCACATTAGCTCATTAATCACATAAAAGCCCAGCTGTTGACCTTCCACCTTTCCCAACAAGGCTGGGAAAGTCAATAAACTGATAAATAAAATGAAGTCTCTTCCTTTTAAAAAAATTCCAAAGAAACCTAAAACAAAACAGTAATCTTCTTTAGTGATTAAGAATAGTGTACCCTTGAGATTCAAATCAATTTCTCAAAAATTTCATTTAAAATCAGGAATGCTAGCTATACCAGACAAATGGGATATTTTTTTCAATCTCTTTAAAAGAGAGAGATTTTAATGAGCTTCCCTGTTCACCTTGATTAAATCAGAATTTTAGAGGATAGTAACCAAGCAGAACTTGAGAAATGTGAAGTTCAAGTTCAACTAATGAAGGGACAAAGACTTTAATTTTCACTGACTGGTCCTCCCATTTCTGTGTCAGCTTCGCACTCTATTAGATCCTCCTGAACAAAAGGTTCAGACCCTCCCACTGGGAATCTCTAGCTGGAGCCCTGGGCACTATTGTGGATTTTATCCGAAAGGGCTTGGGAACACATTTTATAAACATGAAAATAGAGAGCAAATAAGTGTGAGAAACATTCAGTGAAAGAAGGTCAATGGAACTAGCTCACATGCTGTCAAAGCCCCACTGGATTTCTTTGAAAATGACGTAGGTAGATGCATTTCTAGTTGGTGTGTTTAATCTGATAGAGGTTTGAAAATGATATTCGTGTGTCTCTTTCCTTGCATGTGAAAATAATCACAGTTTCTCAGGGAAGACTCTCCTGCTGGGCTACCAACTGCTGGGCTCATCCTCTCATACAACCAAATACCTTATTTTCAGCCTGAGACTCAAGGATGCTTTCTTTGGACAAACCAGCATTGGCCACATATATGGAATTCTCCTTCCTAGGGTTACCCAGTGCAAGTGAAACACTGGAATTCCATGACACCTGCAAACTATTTCTCCCCTTCTGACTGAATTTGGCACAGAGAAGCATGGAATCAGAACTAGAAAGCCAGGGACCTGCAGGCCAAACAAATGCTATTTCATGATGTCTTCGATGTTGTTGTTTTCCTTTGAAACAAGAATGAAAAACCACCAAGATGAATTTTGCACATGCTAAAATGTAAAAGCGAGGACATTATTTCTTAACTTTCCAATATATGTGAAACACATTTTTAACTGGGAAAAACAACCTGAAAATGTATTCTATTCACAAATGGCATCTGAATGAAACAATTCCTTCTGTGACTATGAAAGAAGAGACACTC
The DNA here is from genome assembly GCF_003009895.1 of Hyaena hyaena. Classification (NCBI taxonomy): domain Eukaryota; kingdom Metazoa; phylum Chordata; class Mammalia; order Carnivora; family Hyaenidae; genus Hyaena; species Hyaena hyaena. The sequence goes on along the minus strand of NW_024082210.1, from coordinate 87,007 downwards.
CATGTATTGACAGAGAGCTGCCAGAAACGGATATTAAAAGCCCAAATGCTTTCTGAGTTTAAGTAAAAAAAAAAAAAAAAAAAAGAAGAATCAGTCTCCTATAAATCTTATCCCTAAATCAAAAGATAAAATTCATCCAACTTTAGCATGCAGATCTTTCCAACAAACCATATGAATAATTCAGCCTAAGAAAAGCCACTATTTTCCAGCATAGAATCTCTAATATACAATATGAAGTTTTCTCAGGCTCTCAGAGGAGTTCCAAGGTTGCACTTTCATGACGAATGATGATTATGACTAACTAAAATTCTACCACAAAATTTAAAGTTGACAGTAGACTAGAAATCTATTCAGTCAGCAAGCATGCAGTAACTATGAGCCAGCTGGAAAAGACACACCCAATTAAAATCTATATCTGTTCTGTCATCTACTCAGGACATATTTATTAAAGGCCTACCACATACTCAGCATCCTGCTGGGAGCTGGGGTGTGAGCAAGATGCACACAGTGCTCTTCTCCTGTGGAGCACAAATGGTCTCACTCTAATACTGGGCTTGCCAAACTATAAATGGTAGTGACATCTCAAACTGATGAAGGTGCTATAATCATTGGTGTCAGAAGTCTTGTTCCAGTTCTCTAAGGGTAAACTATTGATTAGGTTACAATGAACAAATATGCTTGAAACAATTTCATGAGTAAAAAAAGTGTACATAGACTGAATGTTTGTGTCCCCCCCTCCCCCAAATTCATGTAGAAACTCTATCTCCCAATGTGGCGGTATTAGGAGGTGGGGTTTTTGCCAGGAGTGGGGAGGGGGCTTAGGGTTAGATGAGGTCATGAGGGCTAAGTCCCTGTGAATGCAGTTAGCACCCTTTAGGAGTCATGAGAGATTCGTTCCTCTCCCTGCTTTCTACCATGTGAGTGTACAATGAGAAGCCAGCAATCTGCAGCCCAAGAAAAGAGGTTCTCATCAGAACCCTTCCATTCTGCAACCCTGTCGATGGTATTTTTGTTATGGAAACCCAAATTAAAATTTAGTGTGAACTCTTTGTTTTGTTTTCATTGTTGCTGTTGTGGTTGTGTTCTCTGTCTCCTCTCTTTGTAGACCCAATCATGAGTGGACTGGGGTAGGATCAAAGTCACTAACCACAGAACACTCACTCTCATTTATAGACTTTGGCACTGAGTTGATCCAGACAGACATCACCACTGTCATCACTATCATCACCATCATTGTCACAGTCTTCATCAAAAGGGCTGCAATGCCTACCCTACCAATCCTTTGGATGATATCCGTACCATATGTCAGTAGTGCCCAAATGGCACTAGAGACTTGGTCAGAGAACATATCTCAATATATATCCGTATATATTGAATAACTAACGGGTGAGGTATTTTAGAAACTGCACCCCCGCTGGCACATGCAGATGGGCTGGAGCTATATAAAAGTGTAATAAAAATCTAATAAAACATGTGAGCAAACTCACACATCTGTGGACAGATGGGAGGCATTATGTAATACAAGTCATTGCCGCAGCAACCTCTAACCTCCCTGCTGGCTACTGCTGCTCAGCCAAGGTTGAGTGTGAAGGACCTCTGTGAGTTTTTCTTTGCTGTCAGCATTCAGAGAAATCATTTTTAATGTCTCTAAAATGAGCTATTAAAATAGAATGTCTTTGACCCACACTCATGAAACTGATGCACAAAATACCTCATATCTTTGACCTAGGACCCCAGGTCTCACTGCTTATATTTGTTTGTTTTTTGAAAACATAGTATTTCCATGAACACCCTTTGCTGCTTGCCAGAAGTTTCCCTTTCTGGTAAGTGTACTAGATAGGTAATGTTTGATGTGAGCTCTTCAGTGTAGCTTTGGGGAATAATTTCAGAAGTAGTCAAACAATCAGCTATACAAACCGCAAAACAGAATGAGAGATAGGCTTGGAATCTTTATTTTTATTTATTTATTTTTTAAATGTTTTTATTTTATTTTTGAGACAGAGACAGAGTGTAAACAAGGGTGGGGCAGAGAGAGAGGGAGACACAGAATCTGAAACAGGCTCCAGGCTCTGAGATGTCCGCACAGAACCCAATGCGGGGCTCAAACCCACGAACCATGAGATCATGACCTGAGCTGAAATCAGACGCTTAACCGACTTAGCCACCCAGGCGCCCCAGGCTTGGAATTTTTAAAAGGCTATCTTCACCAGACCATGTGAAAAATATGAGATTAATACTCAGAAATCTTCATTTGAAAGAGAATTTAATATATGTGTGAGTATGTATAAATTTTATTGAATTCCAGAAAAACATTAGAATTTTCTCCTTCCATCTACTGACTAATCTTCAACTTGGTATTCCAGAATGACTCTTTTCTTTCTTGGATGTAAATTATACCTTATGTGGTATTAAATATTTAAGGCACATTAATCTGGAAGGTGCGGTTAGAGGGAAGTGGGGAATTTACTTCTGCACCATCTGAGTGAAGAGCTATCAAAGAGAACTTGGGAAACTTTGCCTTAGAAATGGTATATCACAAACTTTTGGATCAGTTATATCTGGATTCAGCTCTATCACTTCTTTGGCCATGTGACCTAAGACACATTCTTTAATCTATATTTCTCAATTTCTTCGTCTACAAAATGAAGATAATAATAGTGCCTATCTCCTAAAATAGGTATGAGTTTTAAATGATTAAGTGTATACATAAAGCACTTAGAACCGTGCCTAGTACATAGTAAGTACTTAATAAATGTTAGTAATGATTATCATTGTATTTTAGAAGAAGCTGCAAAATACAAACAAAAATTCAACTAAAAATTTATTGTTCAGTTATCAGAATCCTGAGTCCAAGCAGCAATGCCAATGAAAATCAATGACCTCAAAGTGTTTAGTAAATGTGCCATGAGTCAGTTCTTAAAAATTTTCATTAGAAGCTGGATCACTTATGACATACTTATTGTTAGCTCTCTTAGCCTCTTTTGGCCTATCAGTGCCAAAGAACTGCTAAAATGAGGACTACCACTGAATAAAAGGTATGCATCTGCAAAGTGGAACTATTAAATTCATAGGTCTGAAAGATGATTTTTCCCAGATCATGTTACACAGCATTTCATAGATGGAATTAGAACTTTGTATTATAATTCATAGAAGATTTTATTCTAGAATCTTTCTTATATATAAAAATTTATAGAGGATATTAAAATGAATGCTGGTATACCTATCACATGACCTCAAAAAACCATAAAACCTCCCCGGTACACTGGGGGCTGGCATGTCCAGCAACTGCTATGCTTAAGGCACTGTTCTTCCTAGAGTGGAATATGAATGATTCTCACGGAGGTGGACACACTGTATTCTATGTGAAGGGTGTCCCTGGTATTGAACTGTGCAGCAACAAACCTGGACACAATCCCAAAACTCCAGTAATTACTACTTCCATGTATCATTCCCAAGCCACCAGCCCAAACTCGGTAATTATCCAATTTCGATACCTATATATATGTATATTTTTAAAGCGTATTTATTTTGAGAGAGAGAGAGTGGAGGCAGTGGGGAGCCAGAGAGACAGGAAGATGGAATCCCAAGCAGCCTCCCCAACCCAGGGCTCAAACCCAGGAACCATGAGACCATGACCTGAGCTGGATGCTTAACCCATTGGGACACCTAGGGGTCCCTCCCATTTTGATACTTTTATTACATATATATCTATCTGTATAGATTTCCTCTGCTTTGGACTTTATATGAACACTATCATTCTCATGAATCATTCTGTAACTTGTTTCTTATAAATTTAACATTATAGAGTACCTGTGTGGTTCAGTTAGTTGTGTCCAACTTTGGCTCAGGTCATGATCTCATGGTTCGTGGGTTCAAGCTCCACATAGGGATCTGTGCTGATAGCACAGAGCCTGCCTGGGATTCTCTCTCCCCTTCTCTCTCTGCCCCTCCCCACCTCAAAGTAAATAAATAAAAACTTAAAAAAATAAAATAAACTCAACATTATACTTGTAAGATATATTCCTATTGATCCCTGTGTCTTCATCCATTTTAACTGTTGAATAGCATTTCACTATATGAATAACTAATTTATTTATTTATCCATTTTCTTCTTAAAATAAATTTATTTATTTATTTTTGAGATAGAGAGAGAGTGTGTGTGAGGAGGGGAGAGGCAGAGAGAGAAAGAGACACAGAATCTGAAGCAGGCTCCAGGCTCTGAGCTGTCAGCACAGAGCCCAATGTGGGGCTCGAACCCTCGAACCCTGAGATCATGACCTGAGCCAGTCAGTCGCCCAAACAACTGAGCCATCCAGGCACCCCTATCCATTCTCCTTTTTTTTTTTTTTTAATTTTTTTTTTTTCTATCCATTCTCCTTTTGATGAACAGTTAGGGTTTTTTTTTTTTCTTCACACTTTTTTTTTTTTGGATGAGAACATTGTAAGTATTCAATATATGTTAGCTATTATTACATGTCTTGTTTTACATTCAATACACTGGTGAGCAATATCTATTCCATGTTCCTTCTTGTGTCTCCTTCTGTAAATCAATATCTAAAAACCTAGAAACTACATTTATCAGCCCTCCTTATAGCAAGAGATCCACATGATTTAGGTTTGGCTAATCAAAGGCAATCATGCATAGTTTTCAGCATGGAAGTGAGATAGACACTAAGTACCTGTCATTTATGCTGCTGCTGTTCATTTGCATGGTCATAGAGGTACTGGATTTTTCTACACAGAGATGGCAGGGGTCTTAGTGTATAGTCATTTTGTGAGGTTTCAGAGACAGGACATAGTGCATCCATTCTGTCAGTGTGAATTATTACAGACCTGCTGTGGGTCTAGAACTGGCAGCAAGTGATTCCTGATGACAAGATAGTTTCCTGTTTGTGGCAGTTTCCTGCTCAAGGTAGTGGGTGGTTTGGTTCTACGGCTTGCAGCTTCCTGATCATAAAAGAGCTGGCCTCAGTAGTCTGTTCTGTAGTGTGACTTTGGACGTCACACTTGAAAGCTCAACCAAGAGTCTATTCATCTTATTAATAATTTCACTGACCACCCTATCATTAGAGATGGATTTACTGTGAAGCTTAAGCTTCAGAGATCCTCACCACACGGGCCCATGGCAGGCATGTGTTTTTATAAAAATTGCAAAAGTAAGATACTTTAACTACTCTAAATTAAGGCTATTATCTCTTCCCACTCAAACTTCCCCCCAGTTACATTTGTTTCTAGACATGATGAAATCGCCTTAGGCATTTCTGAGATCCAATTAAGAAAAAATTGAGGTGGGCATATATTTAGATTGGGTTAAAAGACATACCTTTGTAACAGGAGGGGCCCGATCCGGAGATCATATTGCGGTCTGAACGTGTCCTACAGATCTTATTATCACCATAATAAGTGTGAGTAGTAAAGAAGTAAGAAAGTTTAAAACTGACAGAGCCAGAAGCTAATTTGTAGCAAACTTCCAAATCCTATAGTTCATCTAGGAAAGAGATTTGACAGTGGTTTTCCCAATTTTGACAATAATTCTAAAAACTTACATGGCATTATCAATAATGAGCTGTAAAGATGAAAGAAATTTTCTTTCTTTTTAAATTTTCTTTTAATGTTTATTTATTTTTGACACAGAGAGTCAGGCCAGAAGTGGGGGAGGGACAGAGAGAGAGGGAGACACAGAATCTGAAACAGGCTCCAGGCTCTGAGCTGTCAGTACAGAGCCCGGTGCAGGGCTCAAACCCATGAACCATGAGATCATGACCTGAGCCGAAGTCGGACACTTAACCAACTGAGACACCCAGGCACCTCGATGAAAAAATTTTCTAAACTATCCCTAATAAAACAAAATCACAGTTACAACAAAGAAAAGACTAAATTATCTTCTTATTCTCTATATAAAAGTGACACTACAAAATTACTATTAAATAAAGAGGCAATCAAAGCATGTATAAAGCAAAAATGCAGAAAAAAATACTATAAAGGTACATTAAGTATTTGATTGATAAAATATTATATTACTTTACTGGATTTTGTGATCTTGGTGGTAAATGCCAGCTTTTTATAATTCATAATTTGTTGCAATTTCTTTTCTCATTATGAATACATTTTGAATTTCATACCAAATTTTGTATTTCTGATGTATTTTTTTCCTAAAAGATGCTGCCAAGTTTTGTATGAAACTCATGTCCCCCAAACAACTAGATTCTTCTTCATCAGTAATAAATCAGTTGCTCAAATTAGTTACAGTGGAGTCCGTTCTCTGCAATGGAATTCCGAAAGATTAGGTAATCAGTAGCAGGTATGGCTGCATGCAACAGAATTTCAAAGAAATGTGCTGCTGGAGTTGGTTATCTCACCTGCATGGCTTTGAAAGCCATGACAATCCCCTTGGCCATAGATGATGAGTTAGGCTTGCCAAGAATGAAGTACCTATTCAAGGTACTTGGCAGGACAGGTAGCTGCTGCACAGCCCCTTACGGTGAGAATGGGGAATAAACAAAATGTGGCATGAGTAGGTCAATTCTAACTGCATTCAAGGGTTAAGGAGGAAGAGGCAGAGGAGAAGAACAAGCTCCATATTTTAAATTCTTAACTCAGAGTACCGAGGATCAGGGAACTCTCATAAGTGCCCTAAAATAACGGTTCTCCAACTGCAACATGGCTAAGCATCCCCTGAAGGGCTTGTTGAAGTACAGACTGCTGGGTCCCAAACCCCTAGAGTTTCCCATTCAGTAGATGTAAGGCAGAGCCCAGGGATGCCCACTTTTGGCAAGTTTCAAAGCAATAATAATACTTTTGGTCCAGGAACCACACTATGAGAACAACGGCCTTAAATGAACGCCTTACCTCTTGTACCCTGCAGGACAAATATAACTAAAAATCAGATGCAACAGGTTGCCAAAATACAACTTAGGTTAAATTCAGCCTCATTTGGCCTCTTCTATAAAAACACATTAATTGGGAAAGAGTGGTACACTATGAATTGGAATGGGACATTTGAATGGATTTAGATGTCTGAGTATCTCAACATATAAGCCCCGCTGAGCTCTCCACTCTAGCAAGTCACCCTCCCACCTCTGTCAGATAAATCTGCAACGCTTAAAGACTCAGTGTGACTGCACCTACCATAATAACCTTGCAAGAAATGCTAATTCTTCTTACGGTCCACCCTTCTAGTTCTTATTCACTAGAGTCAAGGAGTTACATCCCATGTATATACAAAATATGACTAAGGAGAAGAAGCCTTAGATAACAAAATAGTGTTAAGATTTTGCTAAATTATATTAATAAAAATCTAGAGAATTATGGGAATGAATTCTTAGAATGATCATTCAAGCTAAATTTATCAACAGGGATGTATTTAACAGAGATTCTGGATTCAGTATTCCAGTTCGCAGAACTAGGGGTAATCTAAAGTGTTTGCTCGACTAGTTAACTGAACCTGAACTCAATGGTAATCTTAACTGAAGTAATGGTAGCCTAACTAAAGTTAGGCACTAAGAATTCCTTGATATAAGGCAGAGACTTTGGAGAAACGAATGCTGTGGAAATTTTAACATGCATGACTTACTTACCCACACATTAGCTGTGAGCCTTGAAGGGATTCAGAGGACCCTCTCTTTACTAAAACATTGAAAATCACTGTAGTGTCATTCTTTTGCAGGCTAGAGATCAAGGTAGTAGATGTTTCCCCAGAAATAGAATCCTGAGTTAAATAAGAATAAGGGCATCTCAGATTAGCAGAAACCACGTGGCAGTAAGTAATGATCTGAGATTAAACTGATATTAAAGAATAAACCAGTAAAAAGCAGGACTCCAGTGATAGTCAGACTGGTTTTATCTATTCTATATATCACCCACCAAAAACAAAACAAAACAAAACAAAGCAAAACAACACAACTTCCTTGGCTGATACGTGGAGGCTTGACTGAAATGATAATTATAGAAAATCAATGCTGCTCACCCAGTTCCCAGATCTGATTCCCAGAACCACATGACTGAAGAAACCAGGTATACCCAAGGAAGAAGTGAGACAGTGCCACAAGTCCATAGTATAAATATTCCACCTAGCCTTTCTGTTGACATTTACTGGTATAATTGTACTCTGGAAAATGGGAACTATTTGTTTCTTTTTAAGAAGAATTATTACATGCTGGCTCTGAGTAAATGCCATTTTCTGGGGCCCTATATTGCCACTGTGGTCAATTATTAATAAGGGAGACTTATTAGTGTCAAGTGATAAATGGGATTTTTTATTGAAGCCCATCTCACAATGGTCCCAGCATGTTCTTAAAGACATCCTGTAGTTATTTTCCTATTTCTGTAGGCAGACTTGAAAAAAATAACAATGAGGGGTGCCTGGCTGGCTCGGTCAGAAGAGCATATGACTCTTGATCTCAGGGTTGTGAGTTCGAGCCCCACATTGGGTATAGAGATTACTTAAATACATAAAACTTAAAAAAAAAAAAAAACAAGAAATAGAAAAAAATGACAACTAGAAGAATTCTCATAATTGCTTCCTGACCTATGTGATATATTACATATGTAGGAAAGTTGAGAGACGCTCCTGGAATTACCACTCCTTTCCACAACAGAAAACAAAAGGTAATACCAAATCTCTAGGAGGAATCACAGAGATTAGTGGCTACCATCAAAGATTTGAAAGATAGAAGGATGGTGATTCTTATCATATCCCCCTTAACTCTCTTATTTAGGTTGTGCAGAAGACATTCTTAAAAGATAATGTGAATTATCCAAAACTGGCTTAGTCAGCTTGAGGTGCTAGAACAAAATACCATAGGCTGGGTGGCTTAACAACAGACATTTATTTCTCACAGTCAAGATCAAGGTGACCATGGATTCAGGGTCTGGTGAGAGCCCTCTTCCTGGTTTAGAGAGGGCTGCCTTCTTGCTGGAGCCTCACATTAGGGGAGAGACCTCTAGTCTCCTCTTCTTCTTCTAGGGGGGGCTCTACCTTCATGACCTCATCTAAACCTAATTAACTCCCCAGAGACCCACTTCTTAATACCATCACATTGGGGGTTAGTGATTCAACATATAAATATTGGGGGGCTACAAACATTAAGTTCATAAAGCAAGCTTAATTTAGAAATGACTCTGATAAGCACATGATTAGCAGCTATAGGTCTAGCAACTCTTTATCCCTATCCCAGTAAACAGAAGACAACAGAAGCCCTTCAACTGCACATGGCAGGGATAGGTATGTGTCATTGCCATCTTGCCTCAAGGCTAATTAACTCTCCAGGTCTAGTCCCAGCGTCCCTTATCATCATATTTTCCCCAGGAGGTCACACTGGTGATTACATGGATGACATCTGACTGAGAGGACCTGATGAACAAGAAGTGACAGTTACCCTGAATTTCTTCTTAAGACTGATGTATGCTAGAAGATAAGATGTATGTACAAGATAAACTTCATAAAAATTCAAAGCCCTGACAACTTGGTTCATATGTCACTGGATGTCAAGATAGAACTGTAACTGAAATGAAGAAGGAACGAATAACTCCCAGAATTACATGCAAAGATTGATGGGACTTTAGTTTTCCCCCATTAGGGGGAGATGAGTGAGTTTTATTTGTATGAGTAACAGAGAAAATGAGTTGAGGTTTTGTTTCCTGTTGTTTGGAAATCTAAATCAGGGAAGAAGGGCATTTTGGTGTGTTGAATAACCACAGAGGTGCAATGTAGTATAATGCAGATTGAGATTCATACATGCAGACACTAGACAGATAAAAACCATTCCCCTCTTCCTCTACCACTGGGTTCTGGAAGTGATTTCCATTCTGCCAATCAGATGAACTCTAGATTTGGGAGGTAGAAGTGAGGCAGAGCCCACATTTCTGCTGCTTCTGTCCTCTCTGCTGGCAACGCGATCGTGGACTATGTGTTGGCCGAGTCCCAGTGGCTAGTCGTAAGCTTTGTAGGTGTCAAGAGCCAGAGCAAGCTATCTGTTTTGGCGATGTGGATCATCACAGGCATGGCATTGATCTGAATCCAGTAGTAACAGCAGCAGCTTTCTGATTATGACAGTTACCTACTGTGACAACTTACCGACCCTGACAACAGCAATCTGGTTCTGGAACCAGCAGCTTCCTGACCACAGAGAAGCAGCAGCTCCTTTGTTGACCTAGCTGTGATCTTGGGGAGTCATTCCTGAAACCACAACTTAGAGTTTTCAGCCATCTCAATATTTCTAAAGCCATTAAACTACTTCTAATAAATACCATCCTGCTTAACTAGCTAGAATAGACTCTGTACCTCAGAGATGAACCCACAGCATATGTGTGAAAGCTACCCAGGAATGTAATTGTTGGTTCACGGTATATATACATTTTTAGATTTACTAAATATTGCCCAAATAGTCTCCAAATTGCTGTGCCAATTTATATTCCCATAAGAAAATTCCACCAAAATTTGTGATTTTGACACTTAATTTTTGCTATATGGATGGGTATGAAAAAGGATCTTACTTCAATTTGCAATTCCCCAATTAAAGATTTTTCATATATTGATTGGTAATTCAATTTTATTTTTTAGTGAATTGTCTGATAATACGGTTTGTTCATTTTTCTGTTGAGTTGCTTATCTATATTGATTTATGAATTCTTCATATATAGTATGTACACTGTATATTTGCAATTGCAAATATCTTCCAGCTAGTGGCATGCCTTTTCATTTTACTAATGTTATTTTTGCTAGACAAAAAAATTTCACATTAATGTAGTTAAATACATCAAGTTTTCCTTTCATTGTCCATGCTTTCTCTGTCTTATCTAAGAAATCTGTTCTTACATGACATAAAGATATTTTCTTATGTCTTCCTTTAGGTTTTGGACTTTTTCATTTTTACCTCTGTAATAAATCTGGAATTTATCTTTGTAACTATATGAGACAGAAGTCTGATTTTATGTTTTACATATGGATAACCAATTATTTCAGAACTGTTAAGTGGTTCATCCTTACCCCACTAATTGTAATGCTACCTTTGTCCTATTCCAGGGTTCTACATATGCACATGTCTTTTTCTGGGTACTTTAGTCAGTTTCATTGCTTATTTTACTAAACTTGCAGCAGTACCACATCAACTTAATTTTATAAGACCTGACATCTGGTAGGGTAAGTCTCACAGCATTGTTAAAAATTGTTTTAGCTATTCTGGGAAGGCAAGAAACTATAGTATAGTTATGGAGTACAAGAAATGAAGTCAGACAATACAGAAAGATTAGAGTATATCATGTGGCTCACATTTTTTAACAGATAAAATATTGCATTCTGGACTTTACTAACATGTTTTTCCTTAACTGAATTTATTATTTTACATTTTTGACCTTCAACTGCAATAACCTTCTGTTCACACTGGTTAACAAGCAATAATTACACATAATTCATCAAGTAGATCAGTGGACCTAAAACCTATTTTTTAAACTTGTGCTTTAATGACCATAATATTCAGCCACAACTAAGAAACTGTATTACAAAATGATATTTTCAATCTGTTTTTCTCTGGGTCCACGAATTTCCTTCAGTACTAAAAAGAAATATACATGGATGTATTTGTGCATATCCAGTTCAATTTTGAGAGTCTGTTTTTCATTTAAATTTAAGAGTGATCCCCTTTTATACAAAGCACTCCATAGAACTGACTCATTTATTTCTCACAACATGCATATGAAGTAGTGCATAATAAGAAATATAGATTTGGATTCTAGGGAAGGAAAATGGTGGTGGAGTCGGAGGACCCTATGTTTGCCTTGTCGCATGACCACAACTTGATAATTATCAAATCATCCTAAATGCCCCCAGAAATCAATCTGAAAACTGGCAGAACAAACTCCCCAACTAAAAATAAAGAGAGAACCATATCGAAGAAGGTAGGATGTATGGAGATGAGGCGTGGGAGGGAAATGGATCATAGCTACTGCAGTGGGGAGGGAGCCATAGTCACAGAGAGGGAATGAGAGACTGACATACAGAATAATGCACAAGTGAAATGAAACCCCATAGCAATTGGCTTGGAAAGAGAGAGGGCCTGGATTTCCTGAGTTCTTACAGGAAGGTCTTAAATTTTTTTTTTAATGTTTTATTTATTTCTGAGAGAGAGAGAGACAGTGTGAGCAGGGGAGGGTTAGAGAGAGAGGGAGACACAGAATCTGAAACAGGCTGCAGGCTCTGAGCTAGCTGTCAGCACAGAGCCCTACGTGGGGCCTGAAACCACAAACTATGAGATCATGACCTGAGCCAAAGTTGGACGCTTAACCGAATGAGCCACCCAGGTGCCACAAGAAGTTCTTAAAGCCTGGAGTTTTGAAGGTCAATGTGCTTCGCTCTGGGAAGACTCAGAGAGCACTGGGGCCACTCTTGGAGAAAATGCAGGGCAAATACCCAGCAGACATACAGCATGGAAACAGCTATCTAAGGAGTGCCTGGGGCACAGAGTGGGGAGGCTATCTGCCCTTCCTGGAGTGTGTCACAGAAAGACAATGTTCACAGAGAGACTCTTATAGGAACAAAGAAACCAGCCAGTGCCATTTCCATCCCTTACCCGTCAGCATAAACACAGAGCCACCAACAGAAATCAGCACAGAGTCAACATTTGCTACCTAACTTGGTTACACTTAGTGTCACTCCCAGCCTCTCCCATGCTCTGGCAGAACTGCCATCCCCAGTCATGCTTGCTTAGGTCTTAGTATGGCAAGCCCCCTCCTTTAGAAGACCAGCCCAAACTCCTGCCAACACCATGTCTCCCAACCAGGGAGTTTTGCAAAGCTTCAGTTCTGGTAGAAGTGGCAATGGGTCTCATTTCAAGAGCAGACCAGAGCACATATAGTTAAAATGAGCCACATTCAAGATAGAGACCAAACACTGCTCACAACAGGCAAAGAGGGCCTCTGCAGACTACTGGCCCGAAGGATAAAGTGGTCAGGATACAACAGCTGAGTGCACATAGCACACATTGAAGACATTCCCAGATGCACCAGGCTCTAAGGAACAGGAGACACTACACTTCAGGGCACTATACAATCTCTTCTTCATAAAGCCATTACCCTCAAGAACAGGGATGTAGCTGACTTTCCTAACACAGAGAAAAAGGACAGAGACTTAGATAAAATGAGAAGACAGAAAAAATTGTCCCAAATGAAAGAAGAGGACAAGGCCATGGCCAGAGAGCTAAGTGAAACAGATAAAAGTAATATTCCTGATGGAGAATTTAAAGCAATGATCATAAGGGTACTCACTGGACTTGAAAAAAGAGTGCAGGACATCCGTGAGACCATTAACACAAAGACCAAAAATAACATAGCAGAGATAAAGGGCTTAATAAATGAAATGAAAAACATGCTTAATGGAATGAACAGGCTGGAAGAAGCAGAAGAACAAATCAATGACATAGAAGACAGAATAATAGAAAGTAATCAAGCTGAACAAAAGACAGAAAAAAGAATTATTCAAAATGAGACTAGACTTAGGGAACTCAGTGACTCCATCAAATGTAATAACATTCATATTATAGAAGTCCCATAAGAAGAAGAGAGAAAAAAAGGGGCAGAGGAATATACCTAAAAACTTCCTTAATCTGAGGAAGGAAACAGATATCCAAATCCAGGAGGCACAGAGAATCCCCAAGAAAATCTACAAAAGCAGATCCACACCAAGACATATTGTATATATTGTAATTAAAATGGCACAATATAGTGATAAAGAAAAAATATTAAGAGTAGCAAGACAAAAGAAGAAACATGCAAAGGAAACCCCATATGGCTATCAACAGATCTTTTAGTGGAAACTTTCCAAGACAGAGTGAGTGGCATGATATATTCAAAGCACTGAATGGGAAAAAAACTACAGCCAAGAATGCTCTATCCAGCAAAGCTATTATTCATAATAGAAGGAGAGATAAGGAGTTTATCAGACAAACAAAAACTAAAGGAGCTCATGAGCACTGTACCAGCCCTGCAAGAAATATTAAGAGGGACTCTTTAAATGGAAAGGAAAGGCCAAAAATAACAGTATGAAGGTAGGAAACACAAAAGTAGTAAAAATTAATATTTCTGTAAAAAATCAGTCAAGGATTTCATAAGATAAAAAGATGTAAAATATGATACCACATACCTAAAAAGTGAAGGAGGGGAGGAGTAAAGAATGGGTTCAAACTTAAACAACTATCAACAATATGCCGAAGATGTTATATACTACTGTAATGGTAACAACAAAACAAAAACCACTTAAAAATATGCAAAGAATAAAAAGAAAGAAGTTGGGGCATCTGGGTGGCTCAATTGGTTAAGTGTCTGACTGCTGAATTCAACTCAAGTCATGAGATTGAGCCCTACATTGGGCACTGTGCTGAATGTGGAGACTGCTTGGGATTGTCTCTCTCCCTCTTCCTCTACACTGCCCCTGCTCATCCTCTTGCACTCTCTCTCTCAAATAAATAAATAAATAAATTTTAAAAAATAAAAAGAAAGAAGTCAAAATATAACACTAACAAAAACCAAAAAATAATGAAAGAGAGAAAGACAAGAAATGATTAGAGAAAATATTCAGAAACAACCACAAAACGAGTTCTAACATGGTAATAAATACATATCTATCAATAATTACTTTGAATGTAAATTGACTACACATGCCAATCAAAAGACACAAGGTGATAGGATGGATAAAAAACAAGACCCATCTATATCTGGCCTACAAGAGACCTATTAAAATTTTTTTAATGTTTATTTATTTTTGATAGATAGAGAGAGACAGAGAGAGAAAGAGAGAGAGAAAGAGAAAGAGAGACAGAGTGTGAGTGGGAGAGGAGCAGAGAGAGAGGGAGACACAGAATCCAAAGCAGGCTCCAGGTTATGAGCTGTCAGCAGAGAGCCTGATTCAGGACTTAAACTCAGGTACTGCAAGATGACCCGAGCTGAAGGAAAATGCTTAACCGACTGAGCCACCCAAATGCCCCAGAGACCCATTTTAGACCTAAAGAAACCTGCAGATGAAAAGTGAGAGAATGGAGAAATATTTATTATGCAAATGGATGTCAAAAGAAAGCTAAAGTAGCAATACTTATATTGGACAAAATAGACTCTAAATGTAAAATGTAACAAGAGACAACGAAAGACACTATATAATAATACAGGTGACAATCCAACAAGAAGATCGAATTGTAAACATTTATGCATCCAACATGAAAGCACTCAACTACATAAAACAGTTCATAACAAACATAAAAGAACTAATTGATAATAATACAAAAATAGTAGGAGACTCTAATGCCTCATTTACACCAATGGACAAATCATCTAAACAGAAAATCAACAAAGAAACAATGGCATTGAATGACACACTGGACTAGATGGGTTTAACAGGTATATTCAGAACATTCCACCCTAAAACAGCAGAATATACACTCTTTTCAAGTGCACATGGAACACTCTCCAGAATGGATCACATACTAGGCCACAAAACAATCTTCAACAAATTCCAAAAGATCAAAGTCATTCCATGCATATTTTTTGACTACAGTGCTATGAAACTAGAAGTCAACCACAAGAAAAAAATCTAGAAGGATCACAAATACATGGAAGTTAAATAACATTCTACTAAACAAGAAATGTGTCAACCAGGAAATAAAAGAGGAAATTAAAAAGTACATGGAAACAAATGAAAATGAAAATTCAATGATTCAAAACTTTTGGGATGCAGCAAAAGCAGTTCTACCCGGGAAGTCTATAGCAATACAGGCTTAGCTCACCAGGAAAGAAAAATCTCAAAGAAACAACCTAAACTTACACCTAAAGGAGCTACAAAAAGAACAACAACAATTTTTTAAAAATCCTAAAACCAGCAAAGGAAGGAAATAACAAGATTAGAGCAGAAATAAATGATATAGAAACTAAAAAAATAAATAGAATAGATCAATGAAACCAGGAGCTGGTTCTTTGGAAAAAATCCATAAAATTGATAAGCCTCTAGCCAGATTTATCAAGAAAAAAATATAAAGGACCCAAATAACCAAAATCATCAAAGAGGAGAAATAATAACCAGCACCGCAGAAATACAAATAATTATGAAAGAATATTATGAGGGGGCACCTGGTGGCTCAGTTGATTAAGCATCCAGCTTTGGCTCAGGTCATGATCTCATGGTTCATGGGTTTGAGCCCTACATCAGGCTCTGTACTGATAGCACTGAGCCTGGAGCCTATTTTAGATTCTGTGTCTCCCTTTCTCTCTGCCCCTCCTCTGCTCACACTCTGTCTCTGTCTCTCTCTCAAAAATAAATAAACATTTAAAAATTAAAAAAAAAGAAAAAGAATATTATGAAAAGCCATATACTAACAAACTGGACAACCTAGAAGAAAAGGATTAATTCCTAGAAACATACAAACATTCAAAACTGAAACAGGAAGACATAGAAAATTTGAGCAGACTGATAACCGGCAAATAAATTGAATCAGTAATCAAAAAACTCCCAACAAACAAAATTCCAGGACCAGATGGATTCACAGGAAAATTCTACCAAACATTTAAGAAGAGTTAATACCTATTCTTCTTAAACCATTCCAGAAAATAGAAGAAGAAGGAAAACTTCCAAATTCATTCTATGAGGCCAGCATTACCCTGATACAAAAAAAAAGAACTACAGGTCACTATTTCTGATGAACATAGATACAAAAAAATATTCAACAAAATACTAGCAAACTGAATCTAACAATACATTTTAAAAAATCACAATTAAGTGGGATTTATTCCTGAGTTGCAAGGAATAAATGGTCCAATACTTGCAAATCAATCAACATGGTACATCATATCAGTAAGAGAAAGGATAAGAACCATACGATCATTTCAATAGACAAAGAAAACACATTTGACAAAGTACAACATCTCTCTATGATAAAAACCTTCAATAAAGTAGATTTAGAGGGAATATACCTCAGCATAATAACAGTCAATATGTGACAAACCCATAGCTAACATCATTCTCAATGGGGAAAAACTGAGAGCCATTCTCCTAAGGCCAAGAACAAGACAAGGATGCCCTCTCTCACCACTTATTCAACATAGTACTGGAAATCCTAGCCACAGTAAACAGACAACAAGAAGAAATAAAAGGCATCCAAACTGGCAAGGAAGAAAGCAAACTTTCAGTATTTGCGGATGACATGATACTATATATAGAAAGCCTGAAAACTCTAGCAAAAAAAAAAATAATTACTAGCACTAATAAACAAATTTAGTAAAGTCACAGGATACAAAATCAATGTACAGAAATCCGTTGCATTTCTATACACCAATAATGAAGCATCAGAGGGAGAAATTAAGAAAACCATCCCATTTTTAATTGTACCAAAAATAATAAGATACCTAGGAATAAACCTAACTAAAGAGGTAAAAGATCCATACTGAAAACTATAAAACACTAATGAAAGAAATTGAAAATGACACAAAGAAATGGAAAGATATTCCATGCTCATAGACTAGAAGAAAAAAAATTGTTAAATGTCTATAGTACCCAAAGCAATCTACACTTTTAATGTAATCCCTATCAAAATGCCAACACCATTTTTCATAGAACTAGAACAAACAATCCTAAAAACTGTATGGAAACACAAAAGATCCTGAATAGCCAAAGCAATCTTGAAAAAGAAAAATAATTCTGGAGTTCAATTTACATTACAAAGCTGTAGTAATCAAAACAGTATGATCCTGGCACAAAAATAGACACCTAGGTCAATAGAACCAAATAGAAAATCCAGACACAAACCACAATTATATTGTCAATTAGTCTTTGACAAGGCAGGAAGGAATATCCAGTGGGGAAAAGATAGTCTCTTCAACAAATGGTGCTGGGAAAACTGGACAGTAATATACAAAAGAATGAAACTGGACCACTTTCTTACACCATACACAAAAATAAATTCAAAATGGATTAAAGACCTAAATGTGAGACCTGTAACCATAAACATTGTGAAAAAGAGCACAGACAGTGATTCATCTGACAGGGACCATATCAACTTTTTTCTATATAGAAAGAGTCAATATAGATCTCTGAGTAAAGGGAAATAAAAGCAAGAATAAACTATTGGGGCTACATAAAAATAAATGTTTTCTGCACAGTGAAGAAAATAATCAACAAAACTAAAAGGCAACCATACTGAATGGAAGAAGATATTGGCAAATGACATATCTGATATACAAAATATATAAAGAACTGATACAACTCAGCACCCAAACAACAAATAACCCAATTAAAAATGGATCAAAGACATGAACAGACATTTCTCCAAAGATATACAGTTGACCAACAGACATATAAGAATTTGTTTATCAGCGGGGCGCCTGGGTGGCTTAGTCGGTTGAGCGTCCGACTTTCGCTTAGGTCATGATCTCGTGGTTCGAGGGTTCGAGCCCCGCGTCAGGCTCTGTGCTGACTGCCAGCTCAGAGCCTGGAGCCTATTTCAGAGTCTGTATCTCCCTCTCTCTGACCCGCCCCTGCTCACGCTCTCTCTCTCTCTCTCTCTCTCTTCTAGAAATAAATAAAAATATTTAAAAAAAAAGAATTTGTTTATCATCATTTACCCTCAGTGGTATGCAAGTCAAAACTACAATAAGTGGCACTTGGGTGGCTCAGTTGGTTAAGTGACCAACTTTGGTTCAGGTCATGATCTTGTGGTTTATGAGTTTGAGCCCCGCATCAGGTTCTCTGCTATCAGAACAGAGCCCACTTCAGATCCAGAGTCTCCCTCTCTCTGCCCCATCCCCACGATCTCTCTCTCTCTCTCAAAAATAAACATAAAAAAAAAAAAAAACTGCAATGAGATATCACCTCGCTCTGGTTAGAATGCCTAAAATCAAAACCACAATAAACAACATGTTTTGGTGAGGATGTGGAGAAAAAGGAACCCTCTTGCACTGTTGCTGGGAATGCAAACTGGTACAGCCACTATGGGAACGGCATAGAGATCCTCAAAAGTTAAAAACTGGGAATGCCAATTTTGGCTCAGTTGGTTGAGTGTCCAACTTCAGCTCAGATCATGATCTCACAGTTTGTGAGTTTGAACCCCACATCAAGTTCTCTGTGGTCAGCACAGAGCTCACTTTGGATACTCTGTCTCCTCTCTCTCTCTCTCTCTCTCTCTCCCCCTCTCCTGCTTTCACTTCCACTGTCTTTCTCTCTCTCAAAAATAAATTTAAAAAAATTTTTAAGGTAAAAATTTAACTACCCTCTATAATCCAGCAATTGCACTGCTGGGTATTTACCCAAAGAGTATAAAAATACTAATTTAAAGAGATTCATGTCCCCTAATGGCATTATTTACAATAGCCAAGATATGGTAGCAGCCCAATTATCCATTAACTGATGAATGGATAAAGAAGATATTACACACACACACACACACACACACACACACACACACACACACATACATACAATGGAATATTATTCAGCCATAAAAAAGACTGGAATCTTGCCATCTGCAATGACATGAATGGAGCTAGCTAGTATAATACTAAGTGAATTAAGCCAATCAGATAAAGGCAAATACTATATGGTTTCATTCACATGTGGAATTTAAGAAACAAACAAAAAACAAGCAAAGTGGAGAGAGAGAGAGAGAGAGAAACCAAGAGACAAGTTCTTAACTACAGAGAACAAACTCTATAGGAAGTGAATGGGGGGATAGGCGAAATAGGTGATAGGGGTTAAGGAGTGCATTTGTGATGAGCATGGAGAGGTCAAAATAAAAACTTGGGGTGCCTGGCTGGCTCATTTCAAAGAGCATGTAACTCTTGATCTGAGGGTTATGAGTTCGAGCCCCAGGTTGGGTGTAGAGATTACTTAAATAAACTAAAAAACCTGTTTAAAATTAAAACTAAATATATATACTATATATAGATATGGTCTTCTTCCCCAGTTCCTGTTACAGAGCTCCTAAAATTTTTGTAAAATTTTTCCTCAGTAATACAGGTAATAAGAGCATCCCTTTGTTAGATTTCATTTTTATACAGGATTCACTGAAACCCTTGGAATTTCCTAAGAGACTGAAGTGTCTTTTATTGCCATAAGTTATTTAATCACATTTGATTTATGCTAATGACTTAGGGTGGAGTCCCAAATAGCCTCATGATAGGGCTGGTCACCGGAAAGACCAAGCGCTTAGAGGGTTGGAAATTTTCAGCCCCAGCCACTTAACTTCAGGAAGAGGGTTAGGGGAGGGAGCTGAATAATAAAGCTATATAAAAACTCTTGAAAGATGAGATTTGATGAGCTCCCAGGTTGGCGAATGCATCCATGTGCTGGGAGAATAACACACCCAAGTCCACAGGGACAGAAGTTCTGATGTTTCCTAGGATTTTGTATGCCATCCTAGCAAAATATCAAACCTGAGGGGGGTTGTTGTGGGAACCTGTTTGTAGCCAAATCTGACAGAAGTTGTGGGGAACCTGGGGGCTCACCA
The DNA here is from genome assembly GCF_003009895.1 of Hyaena hyaena. Taxonomy (NCBI): domain Eukaryota; kingdom Metazoa; phylum Chordata; class Mammalia; order Carnivora; family Hyaenidae; genus Hyaena; species Hyaena hyaena. The sequence continues at coordinate 66,533 of NW_024082210.1, read as the reverse complement.
CTTTCAATTGGTATCTGAAGTGGGGCAGTCTTATGGGACTGAGCCCTCAATGTGTGACATTTGGTCTAACTCTAAGCAGTTAGTGACATAATTAAGTTAAACTGTAGGATAACCAGTTCATGTCCAACAGAGAAGTGAATTGTACCATTGTGGGGGGAAAAAAAAAGTCCACACCTCTGGTATCAGGAGTGTTCTCTGTCAGAGTGTAGAGAAGCCATTTTTTCTCAGAAGTAAGTCCTATCATACCATGCCCATTACACAGAACAGGGAAACAAGATACAGCTATTAAGTAAAAGTTACCAGGCCAGGCCCTCCCTATTAACAAATATTAGAACCGAGGCATGAACCTAGGCTTCATCACTCTCCCTTGTAACCTCTGCAACTCCACTCCCTCTCATGAAACCAGTAAGAAATTATATTATTAAGACAGATTTATAGCTACAACGAAAGACCAGTACTTACAAAGAGAAGGACAAGGGGCTCTGAGAATATGTAACAAGAGGGACACAACCTAATCTGGGTAGGTTAGTTAGAACGTGAAATGAAGAAGAAATATGTAAAGTGAAATCCGAAAGATGAGCAGGATTTAGTTTTGTGAAAGGTATTTTTCCTTTATTGACAAGGGTGTCGAGGAGAATGCAAGAGTACAGGGGTGAGAAGCCAGTGCAGTGGGAATTCAGACAGAGGCACAGTGTGGTGTGAGCTGAAACTGGAGCTGTGGCCTGGTGGCCCACATCAGATGGGTGCCTCGGCAGGAAGTGTGGACTTGATCCTTCACCTCCAAAGGGTTTCAAGCCAGAAGTACTATGAACAATCTATGGTTTTAAAAACGATGTGTTGAATACATTAAAGAAGGCATAATGTGGGGTGCCCATGTGGCTCAGTTGGTTAAGCTGCTGGCTTTGGCTCAGGTCATGATCTCACAGTTTGTGGGTTCAAGCCCTGTGTCGGGCTCTGTGCTGACCGCTCAGAGCCTGGAGTCTGCTTCAGATTCTGTGACTCCCTTTCTCCCTCTGCCCCTCCCCTGCTTATGCTCTGTCTCTCTCTGTCTCTCAAAAAATAAATAACCATCAAAAAATAAAATTAAAAAAAAGAAGGCACAATGCTAGAATTTCACTAATAAAAAGAAAATCTTATGGAAATATTTCCACAAATAATTACCTTTATTAAAATTTTTCTGAAATGCTATAAATTCATCATCAAAACTTAAATTTAGCATGGAACCCAAATAACAGACACCAAAGAGCACAACCTTTGGAGAATTCATACCATACGTACATTGCAACTGTTCAAATTACTCACTGCATGATTCAAGGCAAGTTATGTCATTGTTAGGTGTCTCAACTTCTGTGTCAGTGAAATGGGAATTATATTTACTTATGGGCTTTTATTACTACTGATGGGCTTTTGTAGTGATGGGGGTCCAGAGCCAATGGCCAAGAAAGAATTCTTGAGACATCTTTGGCGCAAAAGGGTGATTTTTATTAAAGCAGGGGTACAGGACTCAGGGGCAGAAAGAGCTGCCCTGGGGTTGTGAAGAGTGACTGGTTATATATTGTGGAGTTGCGGGGGATAAAGTCAAGGAATTTTCTTAAAGGGATTTGCAGATGCCAAAGAAGACTCCCAGACTACTGGAGGCCCAGCTTTTGTCAAACTAAGGTGGTTCTTCCCTCTAGCAAAGCATTATCATTAAGATAGTAGGGAGTTCCTGGAGATTAGGCTGTTGATAAAACTGCATTTTTCCTGTAATTTTACTAAGATATTTGTAAATGATGGAGACTATCAGTTTACCATTTGTTTTCTTTCCTTCCCTTTGTTCTTGGGCAGCCAGGAGTGCCTGAGGAATGTCACACAGATCCCACCTGGGGGTGGCGGTTGTGCTTGCTTGTGCTTGGCCCTCAGCTTGCCTTACACTTCCTCTCCACCACCACTTGTCTGTCAGCAGGAGCCCTCTAAAACTTGGAAACCTGGTTGAATTTGTCTCAACTCTCCAACCTGTAATGAATAAAAGCCCTGTCTACGACTTCCTGTAACTTCCAGTGGCTCAGCGCATTAATTAGCTCCATTTCTATATTTCTGCACCCACCAGCTTACCTCAGCATATCATTCTGAAGGGAAGGCTGGCCTCTTCAAGATCTCACAAGGTTCTGGACTCAGATATTGCATAAATTGCACAAATGCACTTAGGATGCAGAGGGAAGGACTCAGAGGGAGGAGGGCAACACAATGTGCTGCAGTCTCCCATCACTCACGCATTCCTTCTCCTGTCTTCTTCTCTTCCTGGTCCCCTTTCTTTCCAGTTCAGAAACAACCAAAACACTCCTTCTCTTACTAAAAGTGACTCTGCCCATGCCTACATCCTCACTGTCTCACCTTCTGAATCATCGCAGAATTTTTCCAGCAAAGACAGCCCTCCTTTTCTCTTCTTTTTTTTTTTAAAGAGGAATTCTGGTGAATAACATTGTCTTCAAATTATCACATGCAGATTTCAGAATCACTAACTATAGATGGTAATTGTGAAACAGGGAAACTGAAGGACTCCATGACAGAGTGCTTTTCTGCTCCTTTTCTTCTCTTCTTGCTAGGACCTGCACGCCCACCCTATGCATGGCTTACAGAACAGATAATGTATGTCCTCCTTATAAAGGTCAAGGAGTTAATGATTTCTCTGGAATCTTTCAGCACAACAGATAACATCTAAGGAGTGACCAAGCAGGGTCGTCATGAATGTTCTCCAAGACCACTGACTCACCAAGACCCCTAGCTCCAAGGCATAAGTGACTCATGGAGGAGGATACTGAAACACTCATCTTTGTTCCCGGATGCCTGAGAAGACATGTGCACCAGACCACAACCTTTAATAAAAACTCCACGCCCCAAGTAAAGATAAGACTCATCCTTCTTTTCTTTCTGAGTCTCCCAGATGTTTGTCTGTATCTGCACTCTCTCTATGTCTTCAATAAAACCTACTCTCACTTCTTGGATTGCATTTGATTGCTACCCTATATGAAGCCAATGATCCTATTGGCTGATTCAGCAGGATCCCTCTGTGTCCTCGAACCTAGCCAGCCTACATCAGACACTATTATCAGTGTTATTATTATTTGATGGTGCAGACATACTGTTTCTTAGTATGTACAAAAACATGCCTTTAATCTTTAATTTAGATATTCCTTAGAGCAGAACCTCCCCCTACCTGAATCTCTGATTCAAACCAGAAGGTGAAAGTATTAGTTAGCTTTGTTGCCTAAACAATGAATCTCAATTGATAATAGCTTAGAAAACAAAGCTTTATCTTTTCACTGGCATTTCATGTGGACTTCAGGTCCACTACAATAGGCAGTGCAAGGCTGTGACTCTGCCCCATGAGTCTAGGGCAGTGTCACTCAATGGCTCTCAAACCTCCTGCTCAAACATGACATATATGATGCCCACTCACCTCTTATTAACTAAAGAAGTTCCACTGCTAAGTTCAATGTCAATGAGACAAAGTAGAGAGACTGAATATACGAGTGGATGACAAGCATACCTATGCACTAAGACTTTGACCTATAACCTGGGTAGCAACCAGCCCAGAAAGCCAAACTACAACATCTGTAGCAATCAGGACTTAATCACTGACTATCAGAAATTTTTGCCCCTGCTTCCAACTCAGGATCAATCAGAGAAAGCCAAATATGCTCCCAAACCAATTACATAACATTCCCCACTTCCAGTTAGATCTGCCTCCAGCTTCCCCATGCCAACAACATCCCATCAGCATACCTGAAGCCTTCCCTTTCTTTCTCTATAAAATCCCTCTCCTACTCCCTTGCCTGCCTTTGAATCTCTGCCAAATGCTAGTGATGGAGGCCGACTGCCTTGCTATATAACAAACTCTGAATAAATAGCCTCTGTTTATTCTTAGTTGGGTGGTCTTGGCTTGTTTCCACAAAATATACCCCTCCCATGGTGGGAGGGTAAGGTGGGGGGGGGGGTTACCACAAATCACATGGCAATGCGTGAGTATGAATAATCCTCTTTGAGGGAAGGGGAGAATAAATAAAGGGGGAACAATACACAATCTGCCACAGTTTACCCTCTGGATCACGAAGAGTTGCTCTCGTCCTCTCCACATGCAAAATCCCATCTAATTATGAAAGCACATGTGAAGTCCAGGATCTTCAGATTGTCTCTATTCATATCAGGGCATATCTACTCTTTCTTCAGAGACATATGGACTAAAACACAAGTTATATGCGTAAGATATAATACTAGCTCAGGAATAAGATAACAGTAACAAACACTATTCAAAAAGGGGAGGAATGAGAGCTAGATAGCAGTAACTTACCAATAGCAATTCTAAAATTCTCTGAGCAAATGTTGCAAAGGCCTCCTCTGTGGGGAGGAAATGCTCCTAGATTTAGCTCTAGTTCTAGCTCCTGGAAGTAATTCTTCAGTCCACTTCTCTCCATGGCTCTTGATACTTCCTTCTAAGAGACCCTACTCTTTCATTATCCTTCTTGACTACACCTTAAGAGGTCACTGAACAATATGTCCTCCTTCATGGCTGAACATTGTTAAAGAAAAGATTATTCTGACACTTGTTAAGACAGTAAGGAAGACTTCTGGACTACTGTAATAGGTGCCAAGACTATCACAATAGGAAAAGAAATTGGGATCAACTTTGAATACAGCAAACACAAGTGGGGATTTATAGTCAGTGAGCAGAATGAGGAGGTGGATGGAAAATTACTAAGAGGAGGGTGTAAAGGGTAGCTGGTAAACCAACATAACAGGATTCTTGCTGAAGGCAAGGGTGATCAGATGTCAAGCATAAGAGATGAAGAATTATTTAATCAGATATTGAGGGTGAGCAGATATCAAGGAAGGAAGGAATTCTAGAATGGGCATGGGAGGGGAGAACTAGTCAGAAAGAGGACTCTTAAGGGTCAGCATATTTCTCAGCCTGCTTTCTATTTATAGACATTCAGGGACCCAAAGGTTTGCTTTTATGTCCTACAGTCAAGGTCTTTTCATGTTCCGTCCAGTGGTGGCTTCTCTCTCTCTCTCTCTCTCTCTCTCTCTCTCTCTCTCACACACACACACACACACACACACACACACACACACACGGCTGTTGGCTTTTATCTATTTGATTCCAGTTAGATCCATGTGACAGTAGCTACTATAATTTTTTAAGAGCCTCTCCTCCATATGAGGTTTGAGATTATTGTTCTTTTATTGTACAGACATGCCCTTACCTCTCTTCTCTGAGCCATCTTTTTTCTCCTGTCCACCTAAAAGGATTTATTTCAGGGAGAGGGAGACATCTTAAAATATTTAGAGATTTTAACAAAGGGTATGGTAGCCACACCCCTTGATTTATTCTTCTGCCCAAGACTGAATTTTAATTGGCCTCTGTTGCTCAAAGTATTTCTCAATTCTTTTACTGGTAGATAAGAAAAACAGTAACATATTTCAACCCTGCAACTTCAACACTTCTAAGTTTTCTCTTTCCTCTCATCCCTGCTTGACCAATTCCTTGCTGAGTTCATCTCTTCATATCTTCTTCATAATTGTCAAGTGCAGCTAATAACTGCCACAGCACATTAGTGACATTCAGTTTCACCGCATCTTAACCTAATGTCACAAGTATATTGTTTTATCTACCTTCAAATCACTATGAACACCCATTACACCAAATATTCACCACTCCATGTCACAGATTGCCATTTCTCCCCATCTTTAAAGATTCCTTGTCACACACTCGCCAGAAGTCAATGCCATATCTTTTAGGGTTTTTGTTATGCAGCATTTCACTCCTGGTACCCAGTCAGCTTTGCTGTAATAATGAATGGCCTCCAAATCTCTGTGGCTTATAAAATAAATGTTTATTTAGTACTCGTATTACATGTAGGCTGAAGGTGGGTTGTGACTCTACTCCACGTGACTTCTCATTCTCAGACCCAGGCTAGAGAAGCAGCCCCTATTTAGGACATGCTGACCTCATGGCACATGAAAGACAATGTTATAGCCAACCACTTAATGACATTTATCACATCTGCTCAAATACGACTGGCCAAAGGAAGTCACATGGTGAAACCCAAAGAAGAATACTTTTCAATGGGTGAGAACTGCGGGGTAAAAATGTACAATCTTCTCACAAGGAAAGGGAAGCAAACAATTAAAAAAACAATCAAATTGGGGCGCCTGGGTGGCTTAGTCGGTTAAGCGTCCGACTTTCGCTTAGGTCATGATCTCGCGGTTCGTGGGTTCGGGCCCCGCGTCGGGCTCTGTGCTGACTGCCAGCTCAGAGCCTGGAGCCTGTTTCAGTCTGTGACTCCGTCTCCCTCTGACCCTCCCCTGCTCACACTGTCTCTCTCTCTCTCCTAGAAATAAATAAAACATAAAAAAAAACAAACAATCAAATTGACTGCATTAATAAAGAATAGAATTATTGGAGGAACATATTTTTCCCTCATGATCTTTACAAGCAAGAGAATTAATAAGTGAGTCAAAAATCCCCACTAAACCTTTGATAAGAAGAAAAAGAAAAAAACAGACTGTGTGATTTCCTTTTGCTCTCGACTGCTTTGTTTTCACTCCCTCTCTAGTCACACATAAAGTGTAATATGTCATATGGAATAAAAGAAAAAACAGTCTCCATTAATGTTGCTTGCTTTCCATTACTAAGACCGCTGAGACCAGGGACACTGGGTGGCAATGGAAGGGTATGATTATAGATACCACCTTTCAGGAACTAAGTCTATTCCTGCCTACCCTAGCTTATTAACTTTCACCAGCAGAGTAGGCCTATTCCTGGAATAGCACACAGATCATAAGGCCACATCTACGCTTTAATAAAAGTTCTCAAAGTATCAAAGTAATCTGCTATAGAACAGGAGCTAAATGCCCAACTACACCCTATTCTTTTTGTATGGTCCAATTTTGGAAGCAGAGACTCAATCTTCTTGAACAGGGCAGCTGCTAACTTATATGTGCTTTGGTGCCAAAGATGAAAAACGTGTCTCCCCTTGGTGGACAAATTAGGAAAATACCATTAAAAAAGTCCCCCTCCCTCCCATGTGGTGAATTCGTAAAAGATGGCCCCTGAAGGAGAGCACATGGCTTAACTAAAGAAAGTAGCTTTGTGTAATGAAAAAAAAAATGCAATTTCTCCCAGCAAATGTAGTCATTAGCCAAGGTTTCAGCTTGGCAAGTGTGACGTGGCTTTGACTGAAGCCCCCACTCACCTCTTGGACCAGGTGCCTTTGTTCAGTGCACAAAAACACAATTATGAGTGACAGCCTTGCACCTGACGTTAAGCATAGGATGCAAAAATCTCATGTAAAACTTGTCCAAATGAATATTTTCCCTCAATAAATTTCATTCTCAGCTTCTGCAGACTAGCGTTGAGTGGTTTAATTAAACTCCACACTGACGTGAGCCAGTCACTAACATCCATTCTCTATTGAGAAAGGAGCCTTAGCTAACCTAGTGGTTTGAGTACAATAAGACCTTTCTCTTCTCTGTAGGTAATATGTCATGTTTAGTGCCCTCTAATGGAGTTATTTATACACCTCCTTAATGCAGAAACAAGCTGGTGAGGTGGGGTTTTTAGGTTTTCTTTTTTCTCTCCCTTTCATTATCGTTTTGCATTTTCTTCTCCTTTTTGGTTCAATCTTCCACATTCAGATCTTTACCTTTTCTTGCCAATCGCCAGTAACAGTATACTTGAAAATGTTCACAGGATTTTCTCCAGACACCTGCTGTCAAGTAGCACATGTAGGAGACTTGTACAGTAAATGGCCTCTCATTAGAGAGATTTGCCATATGCTATTATAAAGAAGTCATTCTTCAACCCCTTTGCTTCACACAACATCATACTCAGTGGTGCAAATGTATGGATTATTTAATGTTTCACAACACTCACAAATGGAGTTTTAACAAAAAATGATCAACAGACTAAGACTATTTACTTTTGGGAGAAGCCAGTGTCAAAGCATTGCAGCAGCCTGAACTGTAATGTGAGTTCTAATTTTTCACATTTGTACAGTATCCACTCTGGCAATGTGTGTGTTCAAAGTGCAGAAAGAGTGGCTGGTGACTTGTTTTTCTTAAAATATATCTACTCACAGTAGAAGCAGTCATGAATAATCTAGGACCACTCATCAGAAGCCACACCAAGTACATAAAATAGAAAATAAAAATAAATAAATCAGTGTTTTATAAACCTGCTCAGTTCTCATTTGCTCGGTGTCATTTGAAAGTTGACTTTTTAAATAACACCTCTTTTGAAAAACTTTGTTAAAATTAAAGAAATTCGTCTATTCACGTAGTTGAGGGGAATCAATGTGGTGGGTTATTTCAACGTTAAGAGAAATGAGTTTATAGGATTTGAGTAAGACAGTTATAAAGTTACATTGCATTGTGCGCCTCTTGGGGATTCCAAAGCAATGAGCCAGAGATGATTGTGTTCCAGGTGTCATCTTTCTCAACTTTACTTAGTGTGAAGAGAAAAAGAAGGATGTTTTCAGTTATAATAGGGGTCTCAAATCAAATTAGCCAGAATACTGACAAACAAATTAATTCACGTAATAAAAGGTCCAGAAGTAGGGCTATAGGGTGGCGAAGTCAGTGGCTAACATTGGCACATATGCATATGTTAGATGGTATAACATATCCTTCTCTCCATTGTGGTTGGCTTTATTCTCAGGCTGGTTACAAGACGACTTTAGTAGTTTTAGGGCTCATAGCCTGGAAAAATACAGATGACAGATTTTTCCTTTCTATGGATCTCTCTTAGGAGCAAGAAAATGTATTCTAGAGGTTCCCTTTGAAGCTTTCACTTCTCATTCCTAAACCACCACTGACAAAAGGAATGAGATTACCCTTAAGTAAACCAACCCTACTGTCAGAGCTGGGGAGGCATCAGTTAAGCCTTAGGTTCATGGCTCCATAGTGTTGGGAGACTTGGGGGGGGCAATACTTTCACAAAAGTAGGTTTCTAGTAGAAAAGGAGAAAAGAGAAAATGGATGCCAGATGAGGAACTGATACAATCTTCTCTGATAGCTAAATCTGCAAGTGCACCTGATCCTTAAGTAGCAAAGGTTTGTATTGTTCAGGTCCACCAATATGTGGATTTTTTTTTTATAAATGCAGTATAGTACTTGAGATGTACTTTTTCTTCCATATGATTTTATTACAAACATTTTCTCTACTCCAGCCTTATTGTAAGAACACAGCATATATAACACATATAATATGTAACATATGTGTTAATCTACTGTTTATATTATTAGTAAGACTTCCACTCGACAGTAGGGTATTAGTAGTTTAATTCTGGGGGGAGTCGAAAGTTATACAGGGATTTTCAACTGTACGGGTTGCCAGTGCCCCTAAACTCAACACTGTCCAAGGGTTGACTGTAGTTTAATAAATTTTAGTATCTCCAAACTACTACTGAAATCCTGATTTTAGAAAGCTCTTCCTTCTCAAGAGGTTGTCCAGATTCTTCATGAGGTTTAATATTAAAAAGGAAAAGAAAGGAAAAAGAAAAGAAAAACCCTATACATTCCTAGAGATGAATTTGCTGAGCCCTTTCGACCTCAAAACTAAGAAATTTCACACTATCTTTAGAGTAGATATTTTGGCTCCTTTCAATTGCTGGATACTCACCAGAGAAAGCCGAATGGATTTATGGTCAATATGAAGGCTTGCTGAGAGGCTAAAAAATTATGGATCTTCTAAAAAAGTATGGGAAACATTCCACATTTATTGTATTCTACAATATTTTCTGATGTTACAGCTACTGATCCACAGATTTTGGGGATCCCATGTAAGTATTCCACAAGTTTTTAAAAATAGTCTAACATCTTGCTACTCAAAATATATTCCTTGGACCAGCAGCATCAGAGTCATGTGAGAGCTTGTTTGAAGTGCAAAATCTCAGGTCCACCTCAAACCTACAGAATTTGCATTTTAACAAGATTTCCAAGAGATTAATAAGCACATTAAAGTTTGAGAAGCACTACCAGAAGGTACACATAGTTCACTCCTTTAGCTCCTGGTGCCTGGGGGACCCTATACCAAATAGAAATCCAGCAACAGTATAGTATAAACCACATCATTTTAGCTTGCAACTTGAGGAACCAAGAAACTAATATCATGGGCTCTGAAATAAAATTCTTCTCTCTCTCAAAATAAATTTTAAAAACTTTAAAAAAAAAATTTAAATGTTTATATTTAAGAGAGATGGAGAGTATGAGCAGGAAGGAGCAGAGAGAAAGGGAGATAGAGTATCTGAAGCAGGCTCTGTGCTAATAGCAAAGAGCCTGATGTGGGACTCAAACACATCAACTGTGAGATCATGACCTGAGCCAAAGTCAGATGCTTAACCGCCTGAGCCACCCCGGCACCTCAATAAATTTTTTTTTTTAAAAAAGGGGAGGGGCTTGGTGGCTCAGTTAATTAAGCATCCAATTTGTGATTTTGGTTCTGGTCATGATCTCAGATTTATGGGATCAAGCCCCCACATCAGGCTTTATGCTGACAGCACAGAGCCTGCTTGGATTCTCTCTCTCTCTCTCTCTCTCTCTGCCTTTCCTCTGCTCTCACTCTCTCTCTCTTTCTTTCTCTCTCTGAAAATAAATAAACATTAAAATAAAAAAGAAAATTCTTGTTCATCCCTTATCTCTGTTTCATTAATCCAAATATCAAGATTTCATTTAAACTCATTGACCTGTATATGAAAGATGGCTGAAAAATGTCTGATCCTCTCTTCTGGTCACATTAAAACTGTCTGGATATTTAGACAGGGGTTTGATGGTACACAGTGGAAAGATGAAAGATCAGAACTTGCTTGAAGTCATTTAGATAAATGCTGGCACTATTTCCACCAAATATGGATTCAGGGCAATAGGAAGGCCAACACATGGCAGGTGCCAATAAATACCCTCATGTTAATTTTTTAAAGTGATAATAAGGCTAAAGTTATAAACTGAAGTTTGTTCTTATGGTTTGATCACTTAGACAAGTACAGTATGTTCAGCGGCTTATCTACCCCACATGTAGCACACTCCCCTTCTTGGCATTTCTCTCATTTCCTCGAAAAGCCTTTTCTGGAGAAACCTCAGATCAGAAGCCAAAGAAAATTCAGCTCAATTTGCCCTGCTCCCCATAGACCTCCCAATGACTGAAGGCTTTCATTCCCTTCTCTCCCACATTAATTCTGGCTGCGCGTTAGTCACCATCAGTGTTTCCCTAGGTTTCACGATGAGAAAGCAGTGAATTTGCTGGGTTAGTCTAGACTGAGTTAGCAGGCTGCTGCTTTATTTTCATGGGCATTTGTTTTGCTTTATTATTTTTGCTGTTGTAGTTGCTTTTGCATGATATTGATGAAAATGTAACCAAAGATGTGTAAAGGTATGGTCAAATCCACAAATGTAAGATCCATAAATATATGGTTCCCAACAACTTTGCTTCCTCTCCTTTGCCTTTTACCTGTTCTTTGTCAACTTATCCTCCCAAACTTTTATAATAATATTTCATTTTTCTCCTATGCTGAGTCATCCTCACTGCCTTTCCTCTAAACAGATGACCTTGTCTCCTGCTTCATAGAAAACTTCGAGGTTTTCCAGTCTGAACTCTCCTGGCTTCTGATCAACCAACTCCATTTTATATATTCTTATCTTAACTTTCTTTATCTGGTCTCTTCATATCCCATTTCCAGATCGAGACTCACCCCTTTACCTTTATTCTCAATCCCTTCTGCAGTGGCTTGAGGCAGTCCCTAAAAAGATATGTCCACAGCTTAATCGCTGGAACTGTAAATGCTTTCTTATTTGGAGAAATAGAGTTTTTGGAGATATGATTAATGATCTTAAGATAAGGAGACCATCCTAGATTACCCAGGTGGGTCCTAAACTCAATTAACAAGTTCCTTGTCAGAGACTGGCAAAGAGAGATTTGAGACACAAGAGCAGAAGAGAAAAACACACGGGGAAGAAGCTGATGTGAAGATTATGACATAAACTATGGTGATCAGGTCACAAGTCAAGGAATGCCAAGGACAGCCAGCAGCCATCGGCAGCTAGAAAAACCAAGGTAGGGTCTCCTCAATCCAGTAGGCTCCAGAGAGAGGTGGCCCTGCCAACACTTGGACTTCAGACTTCGGGTTTCCAGAACTGTGAAAAAATAAATTACCAAGTTTTTGGTAATTTGTTACGGCAACCATAGGAAACTAACATACCATCCCTACCAGGGATAGATCTTGCTATATCGATTAGCTCTTCTTTCTTCTACTCTTTCAATTCTACTTCTCTTTTCCCTCAGCCATAGATCCTTGCAATGTTCTCCCATCTTAAACATTTTTATTTATTTATTTATTTACTTACTTTTTTATTTTTACTCTGTACACCTTTCTGCTTCCTTTTCAGGTCAACCCTTCCAAAATGGGCTGCAGGTTTTATTCTCTCTCCACGTGCTCCCTCTCATATTTCATACTGCTGCAGTCAAACTGCTCTACCTACCGCTCCAATGAAAATGCCCCTTGGAAAGGTCACCTTCGTTCTCAAAACTGCTAAAGCCAGTTAACTCTTGTCAACTTTCATATTATTTGACCTCATTATTGCATTTGATGCTACTGCCTCCTCTCTTCGTGGAATATATTATCCTTCTCTTGAATTCTAAGGTCTAACTCTCTCCTAATTCTCTTTCTCCCCTGCCCTATATCTTCATAAATTCCTCTGTTGTTCTTGTTTTCCTAATCACATAAATATTGCTAATAACCAAGGTTCCTTCTATTCCTGGACCTCATCTAGTTTATCTGCTCTCCAGAGAACCTCATCTTCTTCTATGGCTTTAGGAACCACACATACAAGATGAAAACCTAATCAATTTCTTGACACAACCCCCTCCCTGAAGCTCTAAGTACATATAGCCAACTGCTTACTGGCTATATGTTAAGGAATATCCACCTTCACACCCCATTAATACATCAAATTTAATATTCTCAAAATGAAACTCATCAAGTCTACCATCCGAAACAGGCGAAAATGGGAGTCATTCTTAGAAAGAAATTCTCTATGGCACTTTCAGCCACACATCTCAGACCGTCTTTTCAAGGGTGTTTGGATAGCAAACAACCTTTGAAGATAAAGATAAAGTGTTTCTCTCTGGGTCAGGAAAATAAAGCTACTTTTCCTGACCAGGAAAATGAAGATAATTTCCCCCTTGTGGGCAAAGATTGGGGAGCTTTGCTAGCAGTCCCTTTAAAAGATTAGGAGGTTCCTTTGCACAAAATTGCTCAGATCTGACAGATGATGGTATGCTCAGGATTCACTGAGTCTGCTCCACATTGTCCACACGATTTGGGGAATAAGAAGAGCTGATGCTGTGCCATGAATGAGCAACTGTCTAAGTCTGTTTGGCCCATTGTTTCCTTATTGACTGCATTTACAGAAGTGTGGCCAACAGGCATAGTGGTACCAGTAGTCACTGTCACTTAGAGGTTGCTTGACCATATGACAGCTATATGCGGAGTCAAAGAGGGAGAGAGGAAATGCCCAATATATTGCATAAAACGTTTGGCACTGGGTTAGTAAAGGTTGGCGTTGGAGACACTTGGACAAGGTAAAAGATGAAGGGCCTCAACAGAAGGCTGGCAAAGAGCAGAGGTAGCAGACCCTAGAGATCTTTAGGTACTTCAATTGCTGAGGAAGTCATCAGCTCTCTATCAAAGGCACAGCAGAAATCTGTCTGCAATCTGTCTGAAACACAGAGACCTGGCTAATATGCATCACATGTGCTTCCTGCTGCCACAACACAGGGTGTCATTGTTAAACAAGTGTGCCACTTCTGCTGGGCATAAGCATCAATAAAAAAAAAAGAACAAAAATGATCTCCCTCTAAGTTAAGGCACTACTTGCCATTCTCCAAGTCAAAAATTGAGAATCCATTTTAAACTCTTCTCTTCCTTTTATCTTATCTCTGAAACTTCTATATCAAATTGATGATCTAGTTCTGTCAGTTCCATATCTGTAACATCTCTCATTCATGTCCCTCCCTTCATCTTCATCCCACTTTTATGGCTTTCATTCAAGCTCTCGTCACTTTGCACGTGGACTCTTGTTACAGTCACCTACCCCATCTCTTTGCTTCAAGTCTTGCTTTCTCCTTTATCCATTGTGCTGCCAAAACTCTTTGGAAATTCCTGACTGTCGACTCAGATAAACTCCATGCTGAATTATGGCATATAAAGCCCAACATAATCTACCTTCTACTTCTGTCTCTCACCTTCTCTCTCTCCCCTCATACTGCATGCCCAAGTACCAGTCATGTTGAAACACCTCAAAAATTCAAGCCCTTTCACACCTCCATGACTTTACTCATGCTGCTTCCTCTGTCTAAATGCCCTTTCTGGGCACCTGGGTGGCTCAGTCAGTTAAGCACCTGACTTTGGCTCAGGTCATGATCTCACGGTCTGTGAGTTCAAGTCCCGTGTCAGGCTCTGTGCTGACAGTTCAGAGCCTGGAGTCTGCTTCGGATTCTGTGTCTCCCCCCCCCACCCCTCCTCTGCTCACATTGTCTGTCTCTCAAAAATAAATAAACATTAAAAATTTTTTTAAATAAATATAATGCCCTTTCTTCTCTTGCTGAACATTTTACTCAGCTTCAGGATATTCTTCAAATATGACCTCTGCTATGAAGTTTTCTTTTTTCATTTTCATTTTTTTTCAAATTGTTATTTAAATTCTAGTTAGTTAACATATAGTGTAATATTGGTTTCAGGAGTGAAAGTTAGTGATTCATCCCTTACATACAACATGCAGTGCTCATCTCAACAGTGCCTTCTTTTGTACCCAGCATCCATTTATCCCACTTCCTTTCATCAACCCTCAATTTGTTCTTTACCATTAAAGAGTCTCATGGTTTGCTGCCTTCTCTCTTTTTTTCCCCATATGTTAATCTGTTTTGTTTCTTAAATTCCACATATGAGTGAAATCATATGGTATTTGTCTTTCTCTGACTGACTTATGTTGCTTAGCATCATACACTCTAGTTCCATTCACATCGTTGCAAATGGCAAGAGTTCCCTTTTATGGCTGAGTGGTATCCCATTGTGTGTGTGTGTGTGCATGTGTGTACTACATCTTCTTTATCCATTCATCAGTCAATGGACATTTGTGCTCTTTCCACAATTTGGCTACTGTTAATAATGCTTCTATAAACATCAGGGTGCATATATACCTTCAAACTTGTATTTTTTGAATCTTTTGGGTAAATATCTAACAGTGCAATTGCTGGGTTATAGGATAGTTCTATTTTTAACTTTTTGAGGAACTTCCATACTGTTTTCCAGAGTGGCTGCCCTCGGTGGCATTCCCAACAACAGTGCAAGAGGGTTCCGCTCTCTCCACATACTTGCTAACATCTGATTAGATAAGTCTCTGGAAGGAGGGGAAGCAAAGGCAAAAATGAACTATTGGGATTTCATCAAGATAGAAAGCTTCTTCACAGTGAGGGAAATAATCAACAAAACTAAAAGGCAGTCTATGGAATGGGAGGAGATATTTGCAAATGACATATCTGATAAAGGATTAGTATTCCAAAACCTATAAAGAACTTATCAAACTCAACACTCAAAAATCAAATAACCCAGTGAAGAAATGGGCATAGCACAAGAATAGTTCTCTAAAGAAGATATCAGAATGGCTAACTGACACATGAAAAAATGTTCAACATCACTCATCATCAGGGAAATACACATAAAAACCATGATGAGATACCACCTCACACCTGTCAGAGTTAAGTTTCATTGATACTCTTTCTCTTGTGTACTGGGGCCTGGGGCCCTAACTGTACTCTGTACACAGTTCAATCACAGCATAGGTAGACTTTATTATACGTAAGACTTTCCATGTTTGTTCTTCCCTCTAAATTATTAGATAATTGAAGAAAGAAAGAATCTGCCTTCTTTATCCCTAAATCTTGCACAGTGCTGAACACAGAGTAAAAGAAAGAAAGAAAAAAAAAGCTTGCTAAATATTTTAACGAATGAGTGGATGAAGAAGGTGAATCCAGTTTACTGCCCCTAAAGCTGTGCTGCGTGTACTGGAGTGGAACAGAATGAACATGACATGTCTTCCTATTGCTCCAATTTTACACAATGGCAAGCAATTTAAAATATTTTTAATTAAAATAAGCGAGGACTTACTATGAATCATAGTATAAACACAGAATTAATCCTGAAGGTAAAATGTTCAAAGAAAGTTCAAACATGATTTGGAACATTTTGGACTAAGGCCTAGACTTCCCCAGGGCAGACAAATTTAGTACTCATGTTCTCTACCACTGAGGGTAATTTAGTGGAAAAGTTTCAGAAGTCATGTTAGAGTATAGTATTTATTGTAAGTAATAAAATGGAACTCTCATTACAGATATTACTAGCTAGGATGCAGGGAGTCTTCATAAAAGGTATGTATCACCTCATCCAAAGATACAAGATGGTCTGGATCTATACCAAAATAGATTCCTAGATCATTCCCCCCACAAAAAAAACCCCAAAAAACAAAAAGACAAGATTCACAATAGAATTCCTTTAAATATCAAATTCAATAGGGGTGCTTGGCTGGCTCAGTTGGTGAAATATACTTTTGATCTTGGGGTTGTGAGTTCAAGCCCTATATTGGTCATGAAGCCTATTTTTAAAAAAGTAAATAATTGACTATATTTGTATAGCACAAAATACTTTTAAGAAAAAATTATCAAGGGACTACATCAAAATAAAAAGCTTTTGCACAGTAAAGGAAACCATCAACAAAACAAAAAGGCAACCCACTGAATGGGAGAAGATATTTGCAAGTGATATGTTCAATAAGGGGTTAATATCCAAAATATATAAAGAACTTAAATAACCAACCCTAAAAAAATGCAATTAAGAACTGGGCAGAGGATCTGAATAGACATTTTTCCAAAGAAGACATACAGATTACCAACAGATGCTCAATGTCACTCATAATCAGAGAAATGCAAATCAAAACCACAATGAGATATCACCTTATACCTGTTAGAATGGCTAAAATAAAAAAGACAAGAAATAATAAGTATTGGGGAGGATGTGGAGAATAACATACCTTCATGTACTGCTGGGGGAAATGTAAATTGGTGCAGCCACTGTAGAAAACAGAATGGAGGCTCCTCAAAAGTTTTAAAATAGAAATACCATGTGATCCAGCAATTCTACTGCTAGATATTTACCCAAAGAAAACAAAACCACCAATTTAAAAAGATATATGCACTCTTATGTTTATTGCAGCATTATTTATAATAGCCAAGATATGGAATCAACTTAAGTGTCCATCAATAGACAAATGGATAAGGTAAGATATGGTGTATACACACACACACACACACACACACACACACACACACACAGAGGAATATTTCACATTTAAAAAAATGAGATCGTGCCATTTGAGACAACACGGATGGACCCAGAGGGTATTACACTAAATGAAATAAGTCATACCGAGAAAGATAAATACCAGATGCTTTCACTCATAAGTCAAAACAAAACAAAACAAAGCAGAGTCAGATCTAGAAATACAGAGAATGAACTGATGATTGACAGAGGGGAGGGGGTGGTGAGTGGGCAAAGTGGGTGAAAGGTAGTGGGAGATACAGGCTTTCAGTTATTAAATGAATAAGTCACAGGAATAAAAGGCACTGCATAAGCATGATGTTGTAATAGCAATGTAACAGTAGGTAGCTATATTTGTAGTGAATACAGCATAATGTATAAGTTTGTTGAATCACTAGGTAGTACACTTGAAACTAATGTAACATATGTGTCAACTATACTCAAATAGGATGAGAGAAAGAAAGAAAAGAAGGAAGAGAGAAAGAGAGAGTGAGCGAGAGGAAGAAAGGAAGGAGGGAGGTGAAAGAAAGAAAGAAAGAAAGAAAGAAAGAAAGAAAGAAAGAAAGAAAGGAAGGAAGGAAGGAAGGAAGGAAGGAAGGAAGGAAGGAAGGAAGGGAGAGAGAAAAAGGAAGAAAAATTTATTAAAGTTCTTACTGAAGAAAAAAATTGTTAAAACAAGTTTAGCTATATTACACCAACTGTAGATTATCTTCCTGTCACCTTAGAAGCCATTTAGAGACAAGTTTATATAGTGCACATCTGTGTGTCACTATTTATGCATAACTACAAAATAAGTTTGCTGCTTTATGACACTCCTTGAACCACTAAATAATTAGGTGGCCACAAGAGTTAGAAACCAAAAGCAATCCAAAGACAGAGGGTGGAGGCAGCTGAAATTTTATAAGTTGCTCAAAAGACTATCTTGGGTTGATGTAAGAGGAAAATCTGAGAACATTTTCTTAAAAAAAAAATAATAAAAGGAAACAGAGCATGCAACTTCAGGGCTCAACTCGTGCCTAATCTCTTTGTGTGGGATTTTTTCATTCCAACATGTACCTCCCAGGACAAACACGGCACAATCCCTAAATCATGGTCATCTTCTGAGGATAATATGTAATAAACATAGCCTTTCTTAACATTTGAGTCATGGCCAAACACAGTGCGTATCTCCCATCTTGCAAATCCAAAATGTTTATGCAGATAATATCTAGTGAAAATGAACACTAATGACCACCTTGCTGGTGAGGGTGGGGGAAGGACGCAGATGTAACAAAAGAGCATGTGGCCTCGGGAATATGGAAGCAGTAAAGAGACTCTCACAACTGCTTGTGAATTGTGTGGACATTATGTGTGGTTTGTTTCCTGTTTTACTGGGTGGCAGGCACCACCTCCTTTGCCCACTATCATTACCTCCCTGAGGAAACTCGGATGTTTGATTCTCAGCATCAACATTCGAGCCCACCAAATTGACAAGCTCCTGTTATAGCAACATCAGACCTTATTTTTGTGGCAAATATGGCATGTGAAGGCTACCTCAGATTTCTCTTCCTATTCCATTCTACATCTTTGGGTGACAAAACCTCCTATAAGCCGACAGTTGCATACAGAGTAGACAATGTTGTCTTTGAAAAAGAGTATTTAAATATCTACCACATCAATTCTTTGCATGCTCCCTTACTTCCTTTTTATCTTTTTATGTACATTTCAAGGCAATTTCAGAGCCATAAAGCAGGCAGACATTATTATTATGCTCTACCTTGGAGAAAAGACAAAGATCTGATAGAAACCTCCATTCCCAGCAGCTAGGTGTTTATGGCAGCCATTCTGTACTCTTCTGGAAATCCTCTCCATGTGGTGTGTGTTTGAAGCTGTAAGGTGCAAGTGCTGGAGAAAACCAAGGTCTTTTCTCAGTGAAATGACCTGTTACTCTGTCAAAAGAAAGGAGGTGTTTCTCTGAGACCACCATTACACCTGCTAGGCTTTACTGAAATTCAAACCTCCCACACCCCCAGACCCCCATCTCTCAACTACTCACATCTGGGAGCTGGCTAGCAAAACCACACTTGGGTAGGGTGTGGGGGAAGGGTGAAAATGTGGTTCCTGGAGGAAAAAACTCTTGCAAATGTCTATGGTATTATGTGTATAACTAAATTTGGGTCTAACTATATGGTGAAAGTATCCAAACACTTGTGTTTTAATTGACACATGCCAAAAAAAAAAAAAATTAAAACCGATATTTGGCAAGGCATTTTGTTTTTGACATTAGTGAAGTGCAGCCTAACAGTGTTCTTACTGTAGTCCTGCCCGAAAGTGATCACTTTTCTGTACTTTTCCTATGACAAATTTATTTTCCCTATATGCTTTTGTTGGCTAGCAACTCTGGAATGACTTGACTGACAATGAGCCAGAAGATCTGAGTTTGGGGAAAATGCACAGCTCTCAAGCCTTGGCACATGGTAAGATAAGTGCAGAGCAAACACTACACATTCAAGGAAACTCTCTTGTGTGAGGCCCTGTGTTTCTGCCTCATCAGCTCACCAAAGGACAGCACAGATATCAGATAAAAATGACATAGCCTACAAACCTGAGGACAAAAATTCAGTAAAAAAAATATTAGCTTTTTGTTTGTTTGTTTGTTTTTTGTTTTATTTATTTCTAGGAGAGAGAGAGAGAGACAGTGTCAGCAGGGGAGGGTCAGAGAGAGAGGGAGTCACAGACTGAAACAGGCTCCAGGCTCTGAGCTGGCAGTCAGCACAGAGCCCGACGCGGGGCCCGAACCCACGAACCGTGAGATCATGACCTAAGCGAAAGTCGGACGCTTAACCGACTAAGCCACCCAGGCGCCCCAAATATTAGCTTTTCAATTCTAAAACAATTAAACAATTGCTAAAGCTTTCATTAGCCACATTAGCTGAGCAATTATTCATGTTATAGGTTTTATTTAGTTCACATAATCGTTGCCCCAAACAAGAGTTAAGGAGGGCCCCCTCTGATGATTTATCTTTCCTATATAAGTTAGGAGGGGAGTCTATCATCTCACAGTGAAGATATAAGTGGAAAGCCTTTCAAGAAATTATCCTAAGCCATGGACTATGACAGTAACAGCAGATTCTTCAAAGAAGAACATATTTGTAATCTGCAGAAGCAATCTGATTGGGGTATTAGCATTTGAATTGATCTTTTAATCTAATACTCTAGCATTTAATCATAAGCAGTGCACAAAAGACTTAGGTGATACCAAGGTATGCTAGCATATACCTAGAAAAGAGACCCAAAGATTTCTAGTTCAATTGACAAAACTGTGCATGGGTGCGCACACACACACACACACACACACACACACACACACACAATGACTTTGTTTGGTTTTTCATTTTTTTTAAAAATGTTTTATTTATTTCTGAGAGAGAGAGACAGCATGAGCAGGAGAGGGGCAGAGAGAGAGGGAGACACAGAATCTGAAACAGGCTCCAGGCTCTGAGCTGGCTGTCAGCACAGAGCCCGATGCGGGGTTCATAACCACAAACTGTGAGATACTGACCTGAGCTGAATTTGGACGCTTAACTGACTGAGCCAGCCAGGCACCCCTGGTTTGTCATTCTTAACTCTAACAACAAGCTGTCTACATCAGAATATTAGCAGTTTCATTCAATAGGTAAATGGGTCTGATATCCAGCATGTGATTAACCCCATCACTAAAACAATAAGGCAACAATTTGCAAACCTCTTCTGGGTCATAATTGTCTGAGAATTGCTAAATGCTAAAAGTCTTCCCAGAAAAACATACATACATACCAAATTATACACGAAATTTCAGAGGGTTCACAGACCACTATAAAACCTATTGCATCAATTAGCTTTTAATGACTGTATTGATAAACCAACCCAAATGTAGTAGCATAAAACAATTTACCTGAAAATTCCTTGAGTCAATAGTTAGGGCTGGATTCAGCTGAGCAGTTCTTCTGGTCTTGTCTGGGTGCCACCCTACCTCTTTGGTGAACCATACGTCAATTACGGGTGTTGTTTATGCTTCTGGGTGCTGGCTCCTAGAGGTTGGGGCACTTTGACTCAGTTCCATGTGGCCTATCATCCTTACGCAACTTGTCTGGACTTATCCTCATTGTGAAGTCAGGTGTCTGAGAGACACAGCTGAAATGCTCAAGGCCTCCTAAGGCCAAATGTCATAACGGGTGTTACACCTCATTGTTTTGCCTACAGCAAATCAAGGCCAGCACAGATTCAGCGGGCTGGAAATAGACTATATTGCACAGGGTATTATTATAAGGAGGGATAGAGAATTGGGGCCAATTTTCCCATCATTTTACCCATACCTATCATGAACCTAGGTTAATAATTTTCTGCAATGAAATGAAATAATAGGGGTTAAAAGAAAAACCAGGATCTTACTTTTACCATGACATATAACTGCAGAAATCAATAACTGCTTGACATTCCATAAAGAGCCCTCATGTCAAGTCCAGAGCCAACAGAATATCTTTTTCCTAGTGGCAAACAAGAAATCTCCAATGCTATTCTCTTCTGAAAGATAGTGCTATTCTCTATCTGAAAGATATTGTTAGGAAATAAATATACTCCACATAGCTTAAAGTTCTCACTTTGTTTTTGAAACAGGACATCATTAATTGCACATATATTTGGTGGGGCTAATGCCAGCAATACTGATGGACCAGCTGAGGAAAATGACATTGAATACTCTAAATGTCTGTGTCTGTGTTCATGTCCAATTCTACTAAGTAGTAGGGGACTTCCAGTCTTTCCTTGGGGAACTCTATAGTAAATGGTACTAACATTTCCCACTAAACCAGAATCTTAGAAAACATTATTTCCACAAAGCACTGAAAACTTCAATATGACAAAAATTCCAAACAGGAAATACTGAACTCATAATGTGCCCTGAGTGTGTGAGGATGGATCCAGTAGTTGGTGTGACATCATCAAAAATCAGCTATCAAGGAGCACCTGAGTTACTCATTTGGTTAAGCGTCTGCCTCTTGATTTCGGCTCAGGTCTTGATCTTGTGGTTCGTGAGTTCAAACCCTGCATCAGGATTCACACTGATCGTGCAGAGTGTGCTTGGGATTCTCTCTCTCTCCCTCTCTCTCAGCTCTTCTCCCACTCATGCTTTCTCCCTCTCAAAATAAATAAATAAACTTTAAAAATCAGCTATCAATAGGTTTGAGTACGGTTATATTTTTCTTTCCCCTAAAAGAGCAGTAATAATAATAATAATAATAATAATAATAATTGACTATAAGAAATTCAGCAAATGCTTAACAATAGTTGGCTGAATTTAGGAAAATATAAGTCCTTTATTTGGGTGCATTTGGTTTACATCAAGTCTGATTTTGCCATCACCAATGGGTATATATGTCTAGATAGAAGAGGTCTTCTTTGATACTTTAATGCTTTAATTCTTCTTACATTTTTCCCCCTAAATTATGAAAGAGTAGGTGAAATGATTGAATCCACTTGGATAAATCCTCCATCTCATCCCAAATTCTTCTCTATAATTCTGTATTGATTTCCTGTTACCAGGATAGCAAATTGTTGCAAATGTGGTGGCTTAAAAATGATACAGATTTATTATCTCACAGTTCTGGAGGTCAAATGTCTCAAATAGGTCTCACTGGGTTAAAATCAAGGTGTCAACAGGCCGTATTCCTTTCTGGAGGCTCTAAGTGAGACTCTATTTCCTGCCTTTTTGAGCTTCTACAGGCTGCCTGCATTCCTTGGCTCATGACCTCTTTTCATTTTCAAAGCCAGCAAGTGGCTGGTAGGGTCTTCCTTATATCACATCACTTTGACACTGATTCTTCTTCTCCCTCCCACTTTCACTTTTAAGGACCCCTGTGATTATAACAGACTCACCCAAATCTAGGATAATGTCCTTATTTTAAGGTCACCTGATTAAGAACCTTAAGTCCATCTTCTATCTTAACTCCTCTTTGTCATGTAACATCATATATTCACAGGTTTTCGAAATTAGGACATGCACATCTTTGGGGGCCCATAACTCTGTCTATCACAAAATCTAGGCCATCCCACCTCTTTTCTCAGGCCACCTTAGATATTGATGCCTAATGATGTGAAATAATTCTTTCAAAGAAAGACTTTGCAGCACATGCTTATGATAACAAAGAGAATTTCTTTATTTAAAAAAAATGTTTTAAAATGTTTATTTATTTTTGAGAGAGAGAGAGAGGGAGAGAGAGCACAAGCAGGGCAGGGGTTGGGAGGCAGGGCAGAGAGAGAAGGAGACACAGAATCTGAGTCAGGTTCCCGGCTCTGAGCTGCCAGCACAGAGCCTGATGTGGGGCTTGAATCTACGAACTGTGAGATTCAAACCTGAGATACGAACCTGAACTGAAGTTGGATGAACTTCCCACCCACGCACCGCCAAAGGGTATTTCTATAGATGGCAAACTGTGTCTTCCTAGTGCAAATTCTAGAAATATCTACCATGTCATCATTGAAATGGAAAAGAATTCATCATAGTTTTTCAATTATAAGAAGGATCGTTTGAAAGATTATTTTATATATTATTGATAAACTACACTCAGAGTCAATTCAATGCACCATGTTTGCTTATTGATAGGTCCCTTGATTTACTACGAGTCTACTCCTTGTTTTTACACCCTTTTTAATCTGCAAACTGTATGATAGTAATTCCTTCTAATTTTGAGGTAGTGATCAATGTCTTGGTTTAATTTTTTCAAATTACTAAATAAAGATGAACAAGAATTAGTCTTTGCTTTTGACTTATAAAAAACTGACACAAAAATGTCCCTCTGGAAGCAGACATGAGAATTGTTTATGTCTCATGTAATTCTTTATCCTCTTAGAGCACAGTAGATATGGTCTAGTCCAGTATATAATTATATATAAGATGCAGTAAGATGAAGACAGGAGTTCTAAAGTATCAAAAAAAAAAAAAAAAGGAAGAATAAATTAGATTTTTAAATTTTTTTTTTAATGTTTTATTTATTTCTAGGAGAGAGAGAGAGAGACAGCATGAGCAGGGGAGGGTCAGAGAGAGAGGGAGTCACAGACTGAAACAGGCTCCAGGCTCTGAGCTGGCAGTCAGCACAGAGCCCGACGCGGGGCTCGAACCCACGAACCGCGAGATCATGACCTGAGTGAAAGTCGGACGCTTAACCGACTAAGCCACCCAGGCGCCCCAAGGAAGAATAAATTAGAAAGGAAAAAATGAGAAAAGAAAAAGACCTAGGAAGAAAGGAGACTGGAGCTATTACAAATAAATGAGAGGGAGCAGTAATTTCCTTGGAATTTAAACAGTGGTTACATAGTGGCTGCCTTCTTTTTTCACTAGGTATGACTTAATTTGAAATATTGGTATAAAATAGCATAATGTGGTATTGAAAGCATAAGGAAATACGAGAATAAATTAATGCCAACTTGACAGTAGAGTCATTATGTGAGGCAACAGATTTTTTTGCTAATATTCCATTAGAAAAACTACCTATGTCTCCATTAAGAAATGTTCACTCAAAAAATGATGTGGCAATTTTTAGATATTCCCATTACCAGTATAAATCTGGGAGGAATAAACAAATAGTCATGAGCTGTGGACACTTGCTGTATTTATATAAATCATGGGTGGTCTTCTAGTATATTCAAAGTGTCTTACTTGACTTTGTTCTGATCACAGAGGAGAACCTGCCATCTAGATTGAACCATTTGACTTTCCCCACTCATGCCTTCTTCCATTCCACTCCTTTCACCTAAAACATGCTTCTCACTTTTCCCTAGGATAATTCCTCCTCCACCTTTAATCCTGAGTTTAGACATCACTCTGAGAAGCACTCTCTGGCACTACATTTCCTAGATATTCCTCCTTTTACCACTACATTTGGCACATTCTAGTACGTGTTCCTTTGTCTTCCTTTACTCTCTAAATCAGTCTTCCTGTTTGATTATTTTACAAAACAGTGTTAAAGACATTTAGAAAAATGGTTTTTGAGTCATGTGTATATTAAACAAGTGAGTGATTGACTCGGGAGTTACATTCAGAAGGCAACCATCAGTGATACATTATCAATTTGCAGAAATCTTACAAGCTGTGTTTTATAGGAATAAGCTCTACATTTCTTATCATTACTAATATTCAGAATAAAGGAATTAAAAATATGTAGTTGTTTGTTCTCTGTTAAAAATTAATGAGATTAAAAATGAAGAGACAAAAATGTGTATGTTTTAAAACCAGAATAAAGTACAACTGACAGGTGAACCTTAAGTACAAAAGAAAACACTCGGAAGATAAGGAGCTAGACTTAACCATAAGTAGAATGGGTTAGTAACCTAATGTCCTCATTCAGTGTTTCTCAAACAGGGATGATTTTGCTCCACCGACACATCTGGCAACATCTGGAGACATGTTTCACTGTCATGACTGGGAAGGGTGCTACTAGCTCCTAATGGATGGAAGCCCTACACATCCTATACACAACAAAACTTCACCACAAAAAAAAACATTATCTGCTCCAAATTTTCAGTACTGTTGAAGTTGAGAAAAAAATAAATTTAAAACATTATGTGACAGAAGCGCCTGGGTGGCTCAGTCGGCTAAGCGTCCGACTTCGGCTCAGGTCATGATCACACAGTTCATGGGTTTGAGCCCCGCATCAGGCTCTGTGTTGACAACTAGCTCAGAGCCTGGAGCATGCTTCTGATTCTGTGTCTCCCTCTCTCTCTACCCTCTCCTCCTCATGCTGCCTCTCTCTCTCTCTCTCTTTCTCTCTCTCTCAGAAATAAATAAAACATTAAAAAAAAAACATTATGTGACACAGGAATGTATTAAAATAAATGATAATAGGCATTTAAAGTTTCCCCTCAACAATATTCTGTACCAAATCCTTTTTAGAATATTGTATCGTATTTAGGGTATTATCCATTAGAAAATGTAGGTTGTGAATGATTAAAAATAGACTCTACTAAAATTGTTCTGCTTATGCAAGGAACATTATGTTATTACTCTGCCTCCCACCTATTTAGAAGAGGTGGAAATAATTCATGCCTGTTTTGAAGCTGAATTCTGTGTCTTAGGTCAGCATCAAGAACAGCTAAGACTCCTGGATAAAAAATATACTCAAAAATATACTGTCTGATAAACAGGCTAAAAAAGAAATGTGAATAAAATTTAAGTTGAATGTTCTGGAGAATTAAGTCAGTTCTCAATTGTGTGCCAAAAGAAAATATCTAAGAGTTAAAACACATAGAAAAATACAAAATACACTAAAAATACAAATACCACAGAACTCTAAAGGAATGGGCCAAAAATCTTATATTACCAACATCAAACTATCCCAAAGGCTCAACATGTTTTAATAATATGCATTTTATAGCTAGAAATGCGGTATAAAATGAAGAATTAGGATTCCAAATCAAAATAAACAAATCTTCAAGTCACTTTGGAATAGACAACGGTTAGAAAAGGGATAAGGTGCTGGAAATGAAGTTAGAAGAGATCATTTTAAAAAGTGGGAAATGACAAGCGAGTTTTTGTGGTGAGAAGAGTTTATTTTCGTGAAGCCACATTGAACAAAATGACACAGTGGAACCATTTTGTGTGGTCCTGTTCATATTTCCATTGGATGGGCACTGTGCTGATTCCACCATATGCTTTGCAGCCAAATATGACAAAATGTGACTTTAAGCAAAAATATGTATAAAATATTGTTTATTATTTAAATTTCAAAACAAGTATTACATTCAGAATAAGAACCACATTCTAGCTAAGCATTATAAAACACACCCTAAGTATGTATGGCCATAGCTTTAGTATAAACATTTTCTAAATGTTCTTTGATGAGTAGTTGAATTTATAATACTATTTAATTCATTAAACTGCTCAGTATGACAAATACACTAAATTTTACCTTGATAATATACCATCCAACAACTAAAAGGAAATAATTTGTATTATTGTAACATAACGTGATGTGGAAATGGAGAAAATTGTGAGAAGACTTCAGACAAGTCTTTTTACCTCCTAGCCAATAGTTTCAACCTCTTGGCCTGCAACTCTTTTTCCCAGAAATACCAACACAAAATTAAGGATCTTTCTTAGAGTTTCCCTCCCCAGACAGTAGGAAGAAGCAAGACTCTTATGTTAACTCCTGAATATTTAGGAATTAACCACAGTCAGCATCTTTTTTTTTTTCTTTTTTTAAATCAATGCCTTCTTCACTTCTGAAAATATCTCCGCCATTTTCCCTTCATATACAGGAATTACCAGTTCTTTCTGTCTCTCCCATCTCCTCTACTACAACTTTTCAGGGAGCAAATATTACATCTCTTCATTTTATTTTTAAATTAAAATCAGATTAATTAGGGAGTGCCTGAGTGGCTCAGATAGTTAAGTATCTGACTCTTAATTTCAGCTCAGATCATGATCTCATGGTTCATGAGTTTGAGCCCTACAGCAGGCTCTGTGCTGATAGTGCAGAGCCTGCTTGGGATTCTCTTTCCCTCTCTTTCTCTGCCCCTCCCTCACTTGCACTTTCTCTTTCAAAAATAAATAAATAAGCCTTTAATAAATCAGATTAATTTTAAATTAAAATCTATGTTTTCAAAACCCATTTTTTTCTTATCTTTATTTTTATTTTTTAATTTTCTGCATTCTTGGTATGTTCTCAGCTCTTTCAGTTTACTATCCTTTCTTCAGTTGTGCCTAACAGTAAAGAAAGGGTAAATTTGAAAAATAACTGAAGAGAACTTTTAGAAATGAAAAATGCAGTCATGCTGACTTAACAGTTGTTAGGCACAAATGAAGAAAGAATAGTAAACTGAAAGACAGCTGAGAACATACCAAAAATGCAGAAAATAAAAAAATTCATATATTGGAGTCTTAACCCCCAGTACCTCAGAGTATGGTCTGATTTGGAAACAGGTTCACTGCAGATGTAACTAGTTAAGTTAGGATAATGTCAACTGGAGTAGGATGGATCCCTAATCCAACATGACTGGGATCTTTATCAGAAGGGAAGTTTGGACACAGATACATACATGTAGGAAAACACCATGTGAAAATGAAGGCAGACAGGGGTGAGGGGGTGAGGCGGGGGTGGGGGGCGGGTATGAGCTTACACAGCAAGGAACACCAAAGGTTGTCAGCAAAACACCAAAAACTAGATGAGAGGCATGAAACAGATTCTTCCTCATAGCCCTTGGAAGGAATCAACCCTGCTGACACCTTGATCTCATACTTCTAATTTCCAAAACGGTGAAATTATAAATTTTTGTTGTTTAAGCCACTCAGTCTGTTGTGCTTTGTTATAGGAGCCCCAGAAAACTAATTCAACGGGTCAGCTGAAGCCAGAGATATGGGGCTTATTGGGTAATTAGAGTGCCAGTGAGGAACCTTACCAGCTAGGAGACAGGGTCTTAAGCCTGGGAAATGAAGGGAACTCACGGATAGACCTTGTGCCCCAGGAAGGTAAAGCTGAGCTACCTGTGTAAGGCGAGGAATCTAGGAGGGTTTCTTTGTAAATAAAAAGAGGCTAGAGAAATTCTACTTACTGAGCTAGAGAAATAAAAGTGCATCTTGGGCAGAAAAAGAGTCTACATATAAGATCGTACCGTCTATTAACAGAGGTCATTTTACTTCTTCCTTTCAAATGTGGATGCCCTTCATTTCTTTTTCTTGCTTAGTTGCTCTGCTTGGGACTTCTATTACTATATTCAATAGAGGTGGTAAAAGCAGCCATGCTTGCTTTGTTCCTGATCTTAGAGAAAAGTGTTTCAGTCTTTCACTACCTAGAATGATGTTCTATGTGGGTTTTCATATATTGTTTTTATTATGTTGAGGTAGTTTCCTTCTGCTCCTAGTTTGTTGAGAGTTCTTATCATGAAACGTTGTCGAATTTTGTCAAATGTTTCTTCTGCCTCAATTGAGATGATCATAAATTTTTCTCCTTTCATTCTGTTAATGTGGTATGTTACATTGGTTGATTTTCATATGTTAAATCATCCTTGGATGATTGATGACTCATTCCAGGAATAAATCCCACTTGGTCATGGTATATAATCCTTCTAATACACTGTTTGAATTCAGTTTTCTAGTATTTTGCTGACAATTCTTTGCATCAATATTCATAAGAGATATTTTTTCATGTTGCATTGTATATGTGAGTGTGTGTGCGTGTGTGTTTCCTGTAATTTCTTTATTTGGCTTTCTTTACCTTTATCAGGGTAAAGCTGGCTTTACAGAATGAGTTAGGAAGTATTTCTTCCTATTCAATATTTAGGAAAATACTGAGAACTGGTGTTAATTCTTCTTTAAATATTTGGCAGACTTCACCAGAGAAGCCACCAGGTCCAGAGCTTTTCTTGTTAGGAGATCTTTGATTACTGATTCAATTTCATTACTAGTTGTAGATTTATTCAGATTTTTCTATCAAGGTTTTGTGTTTCTAAGAATCTGTCCATTCCATCTAAATTACACAGTCTGTTGGCATACAAACATTCATAGTACTCTTTTATTTTTTTAATTCTATAGACTCAGGAGTAATGTCCCTACTTTCATTCTTGATGTTAGTAATTTGAATCTTCTCACTTTTATTTTCTTAGTCATTCTAGCTAAAAATTTATCAATTTTGTTGATCATTTTGAGGAACAATTTTTGGTTTCATTGATTTTTCTCTATTGCTTTTCTATTCTCTATTTCACTTATCTCTGCTCTAATTTTTCTTATTTCCTTCCTTCGGTTTAGTTTGCTCTTTTTTCTAGTTTCTTAAGTTGTAAAGGTTGTTGGTTTGAAATCCTCTATTTTTTAATATAAGTATTTACAACCATAAATTCTCTCTTAGCACTGCTTTCACCACCACATCACCTAAGTTTTGGCATATTGTCATTTTTATTTGTCTCTGTCTTAGTCTGCTTGGGATGCTATAACAAAATATCATAGATTGGGTGGCTTAAACAACAGAATTTTTTTTGTCATAGTTCTGGAAACTGGGGGTCAAAAATGAAAGTACCAGAAGAGTTGTTGTGTAGTTAGAACTCTTCCCTTGAGTTGTAGACTGACACCTTCTCACTGTGTGCTCGTGTAAGCTCTTGTGCATGTGGGGGAGGGGATGGTGGTGGCAAACAGACCTCTCTGGTGTATCTTCTAACAAAGACACTAATCCTATTGGATCATGGCCCCACCCTTATTACCTCATTTAACCTTAATTGCTTCCTTAAAGGTCCCATCACCAAATGCAGTCACACTGGGAGTCAAGACTTCAACATATGGATTTTGTTAAGTCACAAACATTCAGTCCATAGCATTCAGCTCCTGGTCCAGTTTACACCTTCAACATTTTGCTTAGAAATCTCAATTTCATTGCTTATAAGTTCCATGTTCCACAAAATACTAGAACATAATTCAGCCAACTTCTTTGCCACTTTGTAACAAGGATCACCTTTCTTCCAGTTTCTAACAACCTATTCTTCACTTCCGTCTGAGACTTCACCTGAGTGGTCTTTAACATCCATATTTCTACCAATATCCTATTCATGATTATTTAAGAAAACGGATATTTTCTCTTCAGCTCTCCTCTTTTCTTTAAGAGACCCCACTAGTATCACCATTGGCATCCATTTTTCTACCAACAGTACCTTCATGGAAATCTAGGCTTTTTAAGGCACATATCTCTGTGGCGCCAGGGTAGCTTAGTCGGTTAAGTATCCAACTTTGGCTCAGGTCATGATCTCACAGTTCAGCAGTTCAAGCCCTGTGACAGGCTCTATGTCAACAGCTGAGAACCTGTAGATTGCTTCAGATTCTGTGCCTCCCTCTTTCTATGCCCCTCTCCTGCTTGTGCTGTCTCTCTGTCTCTCAAAAAAAAAAAAAAAAAAAAAAGGCACATATCTCCAAAATCTTCCAGCCTTCACCCATTACCCATTCTCAATGCTACTTCCACATCCTTAGGTATTTGTTACATCAGCATGCCTACTTCATGGCACCAAATATGTCTGCTCAGGCTGCTATAACAAAATACCAGACTATGTGGCTCAAACAACAGATATTTATTTTCTCACAGTTCTGGAGTCTAGAAAGATCAAGGTCTATCAGGGTTCAGTTCTCGGCTTATAGATGATCACCTTCTCAGTCTCTTCACATGGCTATTTCTTGGTAAGTGTGGGAAGACAGAGAGGCAGGGTGGGGGGCACCTCTCTGGTGTTTTTTCTTATAAGGAGACTAATCCTGGTAGATTAGGGCCACACACTTTTTACCCCACTTAAACTTAATTAAATAAACCCATACTAGGGGCTAGGTTTTCAACCTGAATTTTAGGGGGACACAAACATTCAGTCTACAATAGTCTCTATTTTCTAATTTCCCTTAATTTCTTCTTAACTCACTGGTTGTTTATTTCTCATAAATGTGGAATTTCCACTTTTCCTTCTGTTATTGATTTCTAACAGCATCCTGTTTTGGTCAAAGAAGTTACTGTGTATAATACCTATATTTTTAAATTTATTTTAAATTTAAAATTCATTACTGAATATGTCTATCTGAGAGAACATTCCACGTTCACTTGAGAATAATGTGTATTCTGTTATTATTGAGTATCACATATATATATTACACATATGTCTATTAGATCTAGTTGGTTCTATGTTGTTCAAGTCCTCTATTTCCTTACTTATATTCTGTGCAGTTGTTCTATCCATTATTGTGTGCTGAGTATTGAGGTCTCCAACTGTTACTGTAGAAATGCCTCTCTCTCCTTTCAATTATGCCAATTTTTGCTTTATATATTTTGATGGTCTGTTATTGAATGCATATTTATAATGGTTTTATCTTTATTGTATTAAATGTTTTATTAATATATAATGTCCCACTTTGTCTCATGTGACCTTTTTTGATTTAAAGACTATTTTGTCTGATATTAGTTTAGCTACCTCTGCTCTCTTTTGGTTACTATTTGCACAGAATACCTTTTTACATCTTTTCACTTTCAGTCAATATGAGTATTTGGATCTAAAGTAAGTCTCTTATAGACAGCATATAGTTGGATCCATTTTTCTTTTAAGTTTATTTATTTATTTTGAGAGAGAGAGAGAGAGACAGAGAGAGAGAATCCCAACCAGGCTCCATGCTGAGCCCAATGAGGGCTCGATCCCACGACTGTGAGATCATGACCTGAGCTGAAATCAAGAGTCAGATGCTTAACTGACTGAGCTACCTAGGCACCCCTAGATCTGTGTTTTAATCCATTCTGCCAATATCTGTCTTTCGACTGGAGACTCTAATCAGTAATTGTTGATAAGAAGGTACTTACTTCTGTCATTTAGCTATTTATTTTCTATATGCCTTATAGATTTCTTATCCTTCATTTCCTGCATGTGGTCTTTTTTGTATTTAGTTGATTTAATTACCTTCTACTTTTATTTTATGTATATCCTATAACTATTTTTCTTGTGGTCACCATGGAGATTACAGTTAACATCATAATGTTATAACACTGTAATTTGAATTTATATCAGATTAATTCCAAGAAGATACAAAAGTTCTGCCTTTTATAGCTCTATACCCACCCCTTCAGTAAATGGTATCACAAAATTATGTTTTTGTACATTTTGTGTCCAAGAACTTAAGTCAATAATTGTTTTTAAAAATGCACTAGTCTCTTGCAATTATGTAGAAAATAAAATGTGTGGTTACAAGTAAAACTCTCAATAACACTAGCTTTTAGACAATAGATTTTAAAGATGTATCAGTCTTTAAGTCATGTGGAAAATGAAAAGTGGAGTTAAACATTACTGAGATCTTTATTTCTTCACATTGCTTCAAGTTATTATCTAACGTTCTTCTAGTTCAATCTTCAGAACTCCCTTTAAGATTTCTTGCATGGAAGATCTAGTGATAAAGAACTCCCTCAGATTTTATTTATTTAGGAATGTCTTAATTTCTCCCTTACTTCTGAGAAAAATTTTGCTGGATATAAGATTGTTTTTTGACATTGTCTTTCTTTTAATACTTTGAATATATCAGTCCACTGCCTTCTGGCTTCCAATGTTTCTGATGATAATCTGCAGATAATAAACTGATGATCTCTGTGTGTGATCATTTGCTTTCTTCTTGCTGCATTCAAGATTCTGTTTTGCTTTTTGGCAGTTTGATTTTAATGTGTCTTGGTGTGGATCTCCTTGATCACCTTACCTGAAATTCATTAAGATTCTTGGATATTTGTCTTCATGTCTTTCATCAAATTTTTTGAGGTTTTAAGCCATTATTTCTTCAAATGATCTCTCCTTCCTCTTCTTTCTCTCTCTTTTCTTTCTAGGACTCCCACAATGTGTAAGTTGGGACACCATCCCGTGTCCAGGTTCCTTAGGCTCTCTTGTCTTTTTTTTTTTTTTTCCCTGTTATTCACACTCCATAATTTCAATTGTCCTACCTTCAAATTTGCTAAATCTTTCTCCTGACTATTCAAATATGCCTTTGGGTCTCCCTAGTGAATTTTCTACTTCAGTTATTATACTTTGCAACTACAGAATCTCTTTTTGGCTTCTTTTTTGATTTTCTCTCTTTAGTAATATTCCATTTTGTTCATACATTTTTTTTCTGGACTTTTCCCACATCTTCCTTTAGTTCTTTGAACATCATTATGATCGTTGTTTTGTCTAGTAGATCTGCCTTTTGGTCTTCCTCAAGAATAGTTTCTGTTTGTATATTTCTTTCCTTTTTTTTTTTAAATGCAGAAAAGACTTTCTTTCCTTTGATGGGCAATACTGCTTAGTTTATATGCTTTGAGATATTTTTTGTTGAAAAATAGACATTTGAATCTAATAATATGGTATCTCACAAAATCAAGTAGTTTGCTACTTTTTGTGTTTGTTTTGATCCTTGTAGGCTATCTGCTTGCTGAGGATCAGCCTGAAATATAAACAAGGGCTTTGCAGGCCTTTTCTGAGCCTGCACCTTTCCCTTGGCATATGAAATGACTTTCTAATTTCCTTTGATTATGTAGCTGCTTTTGAATGTCCGAGTCTTTAATATGTGGCTCCCATAAGAGGAAAAAGATAAAAATGATGGAGAATAAATGAAAGAGGGCATCAGCTCATCAAATCCCCTGGCATTCATTTGAGCCAGAGGGGATGAGGCTTACAGCAATGGGGTGGAGAGTGGGGTGCAACAATGGGTGGCTAACTCTGTGTCGGCACTTACATGACTAGAAGCTGTAATCAGAACTCAGTATCAGATCTTCAATATTTAAAGGACAGGGTCCTGGTATGCCTGGGTGGTTCAATTAGCTGAGTGATCAACTTCAGCTTAGGTCATGATCTCAAGTGAGTTCAAGCCCCCCATCAGGTCTTCCGCTGACAGCATGGAGCTTGCTTCAGATTCTCTGTCTCCCTCTCTCTCTGCCCCTCTCCACCTTGGGCATGTGTTCTCTCTCTCCCTCTCAATAATACACATTAAAAAAAAAATAAAGAAAGAACAGCGTCCTTAATCTTCACCCTGGCTCCTGCAAGTTGCATGTAAGCTGCTCTAGGATCATGTGCCTAGCTACCTGCCTTGGCCTGAAGAGTGGAAGAGAGGGGGGTACCACTGTGCTAAGAGTTGAAATTGCTTGAAATTAACTGTCCAAGCCTTTATTTAGAATCTTCAGGCCTTCAATAAACTCCAGGGTTCCAAGATAGTTACATCAGAGAGATTCTGCAGTGTAATTATTGTCTAAGTGAGAAGACAGATTTCTGGTGCTTCCTACTCCATCTTCCCAGAACCCTCCTCCCTAGCTAAATATTTTTAAGAAATACAGAGTCTGCAAATATTAACACTGCTGTGAATTGAAGTGTTTTCTTTCTTTTAAAGTAAAAAAAAGAAAGAAAGAAAGAAAAAGAAAGTTAACATAACCACCTGTTTCTACTTGGAAGAAATTCTAGAGTGTGAATGCATTTATAGAGAATGCTGCCCCATGACATCACAAAAAAAAAACAAAAAAACAAAAAAACAAAAAAACATGGTCTGACATCACATGATTCCTATAACATACAAATATTATTCTTTTTTTTAAATATTATTCTTAATGATGCCAAGATTTTGTGACTCAAGATGTGGAGTTAAAGGAAAGAGAAATGAGATCTTTAAGTAAAAGAAACTTACATGCATGTGAAATCTGGACTCAGAGAGCTGAATTCATGCTGTATCCTGGGACACAAATGAAATGTAATATATTCATTCACTCCTTCCTTCTTTTCTTCATTCCTCTCTTTCTTCCTTCCTTTCTCTCTCCCTCCCTTTCTTCCCTTTTTCCCTCCCTCCTTCTCTCTCTCCCTCTCTCTCTCTTCCTTCCTTCCTTCCTTCCTTCCTTCCTTCCTTCCTTCCTTCCTTCCATCACTAAACAAAATTATTGTATACTATCATGTCCAAAGCACTGTCTTAGTGATTATAAAACAGTGAACAAAAGACAAAGTCTTCTCTTATGGAGTTTACATTCAGACAGACTAAAAATAGTAGACACAACAAATAAATTATACATTATGTTCAAAGGTATTAAATGCTATGGAGAAAATATAAAGTGGGAAAAGGGAATGAGGAGTGTCAGGGTGGGTAAAAATGCTGCTATTTCTTCTGTGGTGTTTAGGGAAGCTCTTATTGTAGTAAATAATTTACAATATTTAATCATAGTTCAGTCAGTAGTTAAACCTTCCTTTAAATCAGTTAATATACAATACCCAAATTAGCCTAACTTTCTCCACCTGGAGAATCTTTTGATCTTTTTCCTTATTAAATTAAAATGTACCAAAATACTGTGCTTATTGCTTAGTGTGTCAGGCAGTTTGATGTAAAAAAAATAAATAAAATAAAAAAATAAAACCCTGAATAAATACCCCTCCACCCCCATCCCAGAGGTGTATGCAATTATTAGAGTGATTCTTTAAAGGACTTGTTAAAATGCCAAAATAGTGCCACAGAAAACATGTGAAATAAAGATTTAAGTTTTCTTTATGAAAAAAAAAAAGTGTTTAACAAGGGTTTATGGGGTTTTATAAAAACACCTTAACACCTTACAGACCTAAGGGGGAAAAAGCTCTATTTAAGTATCATGCACCAATAGCAGACCACCCAATGCTGATGACTAGGAGCCTCAAACAGACCCATCCTTGGGAGCCTATGTGGAGACCCTAATTTTATGGTCATTTTAATTGTATTTGGGTTATTACCTCATGCCCCAGCAAACACCTACAGTATTTAATAAAAATGAGCCCAGAACACTGTTCTAGTTAAAGTATGTACCAAAATCATAAACTAAGTATGCTTTACCATAAATTAACTGGGTGTTTAGTGTTTCTTCACCTTTAAGTTATATTTATTTTTCTTATAACATGGTATGCTTCACTATATACCAAATCAATGTTAATTGACTTAGCATTTAGACACACTCTTCTATCTCTAGCTCATGCATCCACAAACACACCTGCCCCACATATTATAAAATGATAAGTATAGTTAATCAACCATTCAGATATTCAAAAGAATAACTATACTAGATCACTGGAACTGAGAAGCAAATAAATCTTGAAAAGAAAAGAAAAGGAAAACTCATTTTATGTTTGTCTAGATTCTAGCTGTAGGGCTACTAGTTATATCAAAGTTGAGTCAGATATAAGGAGCTGTGGTCTTCCTCTGCAAAGCAAAAGGAAATACCTTGAAAAACCAAACTCCTTCATTTTGTCTTTGTCTAAAGTCTTCAAAATGGATTAATTTTTTGCTTCAGTGCTCTGCAGAAAACATTAACAGATGAGGACAACATACAGCATTTAGAATTGATGTTCTTTACTGCCATGACTGACTAGCTATTCTAGCATCAATCCCTTAATTACCAAATTTGTAGTTCCTTCTATTTCCTTACCTAGTCATTCCATAACCCATCAAATTTAGATATGCACTACCCTCCCCCTACAACATCACACTAAAGGAGTTCTTGTTGGGTTTTTTGTTTTTAATTTAAAAAAAAATTTTTTTAACTTATTTTTGAGAGAGAGAGACAGAGCACTAGCTGGGGAGGGGCAGAGAGAGTGGGAGACACAGAATCGGAAGCAGGCTCCAGGCTCTGAGCCATCAGCACAAAACCCAACATGGGGCTCAAACTTGTGAACCATGAAATCATGACCTGGGCCAAAGATAGAAGCTCAGCTGACTGAGCCACCCAGGTGCCCCAAAGGAATTCTTGTTTAAGTCTCCCTAAATATCCTAATTGCCAACATTGTTGGTCTTTTTTCAGTTTTTGTTTGACTTGACTTCTCTGTAACTTCTACCTTATAGAATACTTCTTCCTCCATAAAACTCTCTCTGACTTGGGCTTTCACACCACCACCATCAGGGTTTCCATCCTCTAGTCTTAGAAACCCTTCTCAGTCTCCTATACTGGCTTCTTTTTCTCTGAACATCTTTTAATTATAGATAATCCTATATCATCCTGTACATTCTTCTCCTTGCGCTCTGCAAACACTCCTTGAGTGATTCTATCGATCTTAATCTACTGACTATACAGTTACAATACAAATTGAATGTGTGATGTGCTTTTCCTCCAAGAAAAACAGATTCGTTCCTCCATGTTCCCTATTTCAGAAAAGAGAGATATCACCAGTCAGAGGCTGGTGCCAGAAACCTAAATGTCCTTCACCTTTCATGTAGGGTTACCAGATTTAGCAATTAAAAATATAGGGCCCTCAACTAAATTTTAATTTCAATAATGAATAATTTTTCAGTATTATTATTTCCCAAATACCAAAATTTAACTGAGCACATTGTATTTTATCTGGCAATCCTACTTCTACATCTAATCAAACATCAAGCTCTTAAATATTTCTCAAATCTCTTCATGTCTTTTTATTTCTCACTGCCTCCCTCCTAGACCTACCCACCATTGTCTAATGCTTAGATATGTAAAATAGCCTTCCAATCAGACTCCTTGATGCTCCATAACCCCCTAATATCCATTTCCTACACAGCAAACAGAATGATCTCTTTTTTTTTTAAAGTTTATTTATTTTGAGAGAAAGAGAAAGAGTGTGGAGAGTGGGGGAACAACAGAGAGAGAGAGAGAGAGAGATAGATAGAGAGAGAGAGAGAGAGAGAATCCCAAGCAGGCTCCATGCTCAGTGCAGAGCCTTACATGGGTCTCAGTCTCGTGAACTGTGAGATCATAACCTGAACCAAAATCAAGAGTCAGATGCTTAACTGACTGAGCCACCCGGGTGCCCTCAGAGTGATCTTTAAAAACAAACAAACATGAATTAAATATGACATTCATCCTCTTACTTCCCATCAACAAATCTCTTACTATTATCACCTTAATGCTGGCCTCTGTCTACTTCTCCATCCTATATTTTTGTGATTCAATTTAGTTTACTATGTTTGGCTACAATTACCTTATTTCAATTCTTCACATTCTATTGGGCCTTCCTGCCTTCCTACATAGTATTTCCATTGCCCTGGACTTTATAGACCACTGATAACAGAATTTGTAATTTATTGAGGTGAAATTCACATAAAAGAAATCTAACCATTTTAAAGTGAACAATTCAATGGAATTTAGTAAATTCATAATATTGTACCCCCTCCACCTCTATATTGTTGCAAAAACATTTCCATTACTCCAAAGTAAAACCTTTTACTCATTAAACAGTTTCTCCCCATTCCTGCTTCTCCTTATCTTCTGGCACCCACAAACTGCTCTTTGCCTCCATGAACTTGATTTTCTAGATACTTCATATAAATGCAACCATATAATATGTAGTTCTTTGTATCTGGCTTCTCTCATTTTAGCTTAATGTTTGGGGGATTCATCATGTTGTGGAATGTATCAGTTCCTCATTCCTTTTTGTCCATTGTGCATATATACCACTGCTTGTTGATCCTTTCATCTGTTGATGGACCTTTCAGTTGTCTCCATCTTTTGGTTATTGTGAATAGTGCTGCTAAAAACATGCTGGCACATGCACTTCTTTGAAACCTGTTTTCAGTTCTTTTTGGGTCTATATCTAAGCATGGAATTGTGAGTCATATGGTAACTCTGTAGCTTAACTCAACTTTTTGAAGAACGACTAAGCTGTTTTCCATAGCAGCTGAAGCATTTTACATTCCCATCAGCAGTGTATGAGGGTTCGAATTTCTCCACATCCTCCCCACGTGTTATTATCTGATATTTAGATATAACCATCCTAGTAGGTATGAGATGTATCTCATGTGGTTTTGATTTACATTTCCCAATGACTAATGGTTTTGCGTATCATACATATATACAGAGAGAGAGAGAGAGAGAGAGAGAGAGAGAGAATATATAAAGCTTGTTGCCTGTTTGTATATCTACTTTGGAGAAATGTCTGTTCAAGTCCTTTGCCCATTTTTTAACTGGGTTGTTTGTCTTGTTAGGTTATAAGAATAGTTTATGTATTCTGGATACTAAATCCTTGTCAGATATGTATTTGCAAGTATTTTCTCCCATTATGTAGCCCTTTCCATTTTCTTGATAGTATGCTTTGATGCACAAAGGCTTTTGATTTTAATGAAATCTAATTCATCTATTTTTTTCTCTTATTGCTTATGCTTTTGGTGTCATATTTAAGAATTAATTGCCAAATTCATGGTCATGAATATTTGCTCCTACATTTATTTCTAAGAGTGTTATGGTTTTAGCTCCTATATTCATATGGTCATTGATTCATTTGGGGTTAGCTTTTAATGTATGATGTGAGATAAAGGTCCAACTTGATTCTTTTGCATGGGAATATCTAGATGTCCAGCACTATAACAGAATTTTCTCCTAGCCTCTTCCCCATCTCTTCCCACCTCCTCTGGCCAGCCCCTATATGTGTTTCAGGGCTCAGATTAAATGTTACCATGCCTGCATATCTGCTTCCTCCCTTTCAGAGTAGATGTCATTCTATCATTTACTGAATAGATATTATTCTATTATACCTATTATATGCCCACATTTCACCATGTGCTTAATTTCTTTTATTTTTTTTTACTTTTTAATATTTTATCTATTTCTGAGAGAGAGTATGAGCAGGGGAGGGTCAGAGAGAGAGGGAGACACAGAATCTGAAACAGGCTCCTGGCTCTGAGCTGGTTGTCAGCACGATGCAGGGCTCGTACCCACGAACCGTTAGATCATGATCTGAGCCGAAGTCGGATGCCCAACTGACTGAGACATCCAGGCGCCCCACCATGTGCTTAATTTCTGTCCTCCCTGCTACATTATGAGCTCCAGAAGGTAATGACTATGTCTGTCTGATTCACCACTGTATCCCCATTGCCAGCATGATGTCTGCCATATATATTTGTTGACTTAATAAATATTTGTTGCATCACCTACTTCCCACAATTTATCTCCAACCCAGTCTTCCTCTCAATCACACTTAAAGACCCCATATTTAATAAATATAAAATCCTTCTCTTGTTTCCAAGTCTTTGTCTAAAATGACCTATGCTCATTCTTTGCCCTTTCCCTTGAAACATGCGCAAACGTCACTCCTGTAAAGACTTACTAGACTTCTATACCTACTTATTCAGTCCTTCATAGCACCTTTACTTATTTCTATAATAGCACTTAATATATTATATTACAGCCAGTTGCTATACGTCTGGCCCCACACTAGGCTATAAGCTCTTCAGTGGGAGGAATGGGATGGAAACAACCATTGAAACAATGGAAACCATGGAAACAATTGGTGAATAATTTCTACTCTATGGAAAAGTTACATTATATTCAAAGAAGTCCACTTCAGCTAATAGGGGCCACCCCAAATGTGGGCCCAGCAATGCATGATTTTGAAACGTTTCAAGAAAAGTCATATATCTGGATTTACGTGAATCCTGGTTTTTAAAAGTTGGTGCTGTGAAAGAGACTCTTCCGTGCCTCTTTAACATTCATTCTCCCCTCGTTTCTTACTAACAGAAGCCCAATTTTATTCTAGCCACAATGCCCCAATTAAAAGTTGTCATTTCCTGGCCTTATTTGTTGATGGCATAGCCAGTGAAATGTCAGCAGAGTTGTCAGGAGACTTCTAGAAAGGGTTGAGTCACTTGGGACAGATGTTCTTTTTGCCCTTATTCCTTTCTACTTTCTTCCAGCCTGAAATGTGGACATGATTCTGGAACCCTACAAACATATTGGACCATGATCTGAAGTTGTGACATGACTTTGAAAACAGAAGCTACCAATTAGGAATGGTAGAGTACAAACATGGATGGTGTCTAGGACCTTGATGACTGTGACATTTCCATTCTACCCTGACTGCCTACTTTCAAACTTCTTTTACAAAATAGAAAAATGGAAAAATCGACCTTTATCTTTTTTCAAATAGTGTTTGGAAATATTTCAAGTATTGTTTACTTTATGCAGCTAAACCAGTTCTATTATTTCATATATTTTTTAAATACAAAGTGAACCAGCAAAAGATATCTACAAAGAAATGGGGCGCCTGGGTGGTTCAGTCAGTTAACCATCCGACTTCGGCTCAGGTCATGATCTCACGGTTCGTGGGTTCGAGCCCCACATCAGGCTCTGTGCTGACAGCCAGCTCAGAGCTCGGAGCCTATTTCAGATTCCGTATCTCCCTCTCTCTTTGACCCTCCCCTGCTCATGCTGTCTCTCTCTCTCTCTCTCTCTCAAAAATTAAAAAAAAAGAAAGTTACAAGTCACCTATTTATGACCCCACAGAAAGTACAATAAAAGTTAATGTTAATGTTATAGAAGTAGACATGTATGTATATATATATGTATCATGCATACACTTCCCAGCTCTGTCCACTGAGAGGCCTAGAAGCAATGACACTGCAGTAGAAATGAACATGTCAGGTACCCAAACTTTGGTTTCCAAATGTCCTTCTCCTCATGGCAATAGAAAGTACCAGGAGTGTGGAGAGAAATGGCTGATTCCAGGACTAGGGCAGGAGAAATACAAGATGAGCTGGAACTTTCTTGCCCAAAAGTCAACAACAACAACAATAGCAAAAACAAAGTGATGTAGGCATGTTGAAAGGTCACAGGAGCCAACCTCTGAAGGGAACCTAATGGCTAAATATGGGCAATTTGAACAAGAAAATAAGCAGTAATAGAATACATTATAAGTCACAGAATAAAGTAAACATTCACAAGTCCATACTGATATAAATAATTGAATAAATAAGTAGATGTGGAGGAAGAGACAGTTCTTTATTACAGCAAAGTTTCAAATAATAAATGAGGCTGAATGATGGAAATAAGAAAATTACCATTTGGCAATATCTGAGTTAATAATTATTGCAGGCTAAGATAATCAATGGATTAAAAATTAGTAAGCATAAGGATGGTAAAAAACAGGATATTACCTGGTCTCAACATATCTTTCCACAAAATACTTATTAATCACAAATGTGCAGAAATCTTGCAGACACCATCTTAACCAAGTGATCAAAATTATCACCTACCATGAGACAAACCAACATCATGTAACTCCTGATATGCCTAAAAAAGATATTACATCACTTCAGTGGTATTCTTGCAAGGAGGCATAATTCAACATGCATGTTTCAACATGAGGAAACATCAGGCAAATCTAAATCAAAAGAAATTCCACAAAAATTCCATAACTTTCAAAAGTGTCAAAGTCACAAGCAACAAATGAAACCTGAAGAACTGTCCTAGATTAGAGGAAACTAAAGTGACATGCTAATTAAATGCAGTGCAGAATCTTGGATTGGATCCTGAACCATAAAAAGAATATTAGTGGGATAAATGGCAGAATTTGAATGAAGTCTGTACATTAGTTAATAATATTGTTTCAAAGGTAACTTGCTGGTTTTGATTATTATACCACGGTTAGAACATATCAATATTTGGGGAACCTGAATAAAGGGCATATGGAAACTCTCTATTTTTGTAACTTTTTTGAAACTCAAAGTATTTCAAAATAAAAAGTTAAAACACAAATAAGGTGTGATACTGAGATATAAAAAGAAATATATATTTTGGTCTTTGTCCCTGTTTTCTGGTTTACAGCTCCTGAATCCCTTGGAATCTCCAAAATAATGTGTCTTTTTGTGTGCTAACAAAATAACTGGTGGCTGGGCCTCTTGAATAACTTAGGTTGGGGGCTGGTTGCCAGAGAAACCAACCAGGTGATTAGAGGTTTGGAACTTTCAGCCTTACCCCTCAGATCTCTGGGGAGGGGAGGAGAAGCTGGAGTTAAGCACCAATGGCTAGTGATTTAATCAATTATACCTACTTAATAAAACCTACACTAAAAACCCTAACTATAGTGTTTAGAGAGCTTCCAGAAACATATCTAGGTGGACTGGGAGGGTGGCCTGTTCAGAGGACATGGAGGCACTGCATGACTTGTCTTATGCATCTTTTCCAACTGGCTGCTCTTGAGTTGTATCCTTTTACAATAAATCAGTAATCTAATAAGTTAAGCACTTTTCCTGAGTTCTAGTGAGCCATTCTGGTAAATTATCAAACCTTAGAAAGGGATCATGGGAACCTCGGATGCAGAGCCAATTCAGTCAAAAGCACAGGTAACAACCTACAAGTGCAACTG
Organism: Hyaena hyaena; assembly: GCF_003009895.1. Classification (NCBI taxonomy): domain Eukaryota; kingdom Metazoa; phylum Chordata; class Mammalia; order Carnivora; family Hyaenidae; genus Hyaena; species Hyaena hyaena. Next base: position 22,557 of record NW_024082210.1, on the reverse strand, counting down.
GCATTCCAAGTGGGGTGCAGTCTTATGGGCCAGAGCCCTTAACGTGTGGGGTTTACACTAACTCCAGGTAATGTCCTAATTGAATTATAGGTCATCCAGTTGGTGTCCAGAGAGTTGGAGAATTTCTTGGTTGGGTGTCACCACAGGTTGGGTGTCAGAAATGCTGGTGTAAGTAGAAGAAATAGTTTTTCTCTAACAGGTCAATGGTTATGCCAACACATTATTCTTTACGTTAACACTATGGTATTCATGTCTAGAAGAGTTGGCTATCTATCTCAGAGAATATTTCTAGAAAAAATTTTTTTCAAATAATTTTTAAGTATCACTGAGGGTAGAGATCTCTGAGTTACCAATGCTATCTTGTGGTGACAACCACAAGATCTATATTTTTTATACTTTATATCTACATATAAAATATATTTTATATTTTATGTAAAATATCTATATATATCTATTTTCTATTTTTGGATTTGATCCTGGGCCATTAGGCCAAATTAGATATTTTATTTATATCTAATATTTATATTTATATTTATATTTTATATCTTTATATAAAATATCCTGAAAAATAAAAGAAAACAAAATACCCTGAATTAGCATTCAGTATTTTTTGAGGCGGGCAGTAGTATGATACAAGTGGAATCTAAAAAAATCTACATGGCAATGGTAGGAAGGAAAGATTAGAAAGAAGGAGGGACATGGCCAGGTAACAGACTATGATCTAAATAGAGTGGATGAAGATTTGAACTCTGGTTAGCAGTCAGGATAGAAGGAAGATATTAAAGAAATTCACATTTTAAAGTTGAGGATTTGACATCTGAAAAACAAGGAAGGAGCCACAGATGCCAGTTATCATGGAAAACAGTAGCATCTTGATAGAAATAAAGAAATTGGGAGGGACATATGATGAACCCAATTTTGGCCATGTTGAACTTTAAGTAGTGACAGAACATTTGGAGATATGAGGCTGGAACTCAGAAAAGAGATTCAAGCTGGAAGTACATTTGGGTGTTACCAGCAAAATGTTAATTGCTGAAATCATTAGAATATATGATGTATTTGATGGAAAAACTGCAACAAAGAAAACCAGAGAAACAGGGGCTACAGAAGGGAAAAGGCTAAAAATAGGCTCTTCTCATGCTTCTATTCTCAATTATTAGCAGAAAACTTGACCACTTTAGTTTTAAAATTACAGCAAGCAACTTTTATAACGGTACCTACCTCTCATGATCCCCCATCTCTAGGAAAGGCTTATGACTACAGGGGTGGGGTCCAATGGCCATGCTGCTTCATGACCTTGCAACTTGGGCACTGACTAAGAGAATATAAACCTGGTTCAAGGGAAGGTATTCTCTCTCTCTCTCTCTCTGGCATTTACAACTTGGAATGGAAAGACTTAGCTACTAGGTGTCACATTTATGGTAAAGGCCCATAGAAAAAGTCAACTAAATCTTATCTCTAAGGTCTCTGAAGCTTAATCCCTAAGGTTTGGTTTTCAGTTCTCCATAATACACCAGTCCCTTTCTAACAAATGCCAACCCTCTCATTTTTGCTTCCAAGCACTTGAAATCAGTTTCCATTGCTATGAGCAAAACAAGTAATACCACTGTCTTAGTCCATTCAGGCTGCTATAGCAAAATACCAGAGACTGGGTAGCTTATAAACAACAGAAATTTATTTCTTTCACATCTGGAAGCTGGGAAGGATAGGATAGAAGCCTTGGCAGATTTGATGTCTGGTGAAAACCTACTTCCTGGTTCACAGACACAGGGTTCAGCCCTCATGACCTAATAACCTCTCCAAGACACCCCCCCCCCCCCCCCCCCCCCCCCCCCCCCACAGGAAC